>NW_025920126.1:2617892-2693628 GCF_902686445.1 Sciurus carolinensis | reverse complement strand
AAACTAACTGACACTTTCCCAGAAAGTATTGTTTTTCTTATTTTTACTTTTGACCCTTTCTTTGAAAAATTCTAAAGAGCAGAGAGCTATACAGGATGCACAAGCCAGTTCAGGTGCTCGATGTTGACCACCACCTCAGGAGTTGGTGAGGCAGAGGAAGTTTTGCCTCCTGTTCTAAGCCTGTTTCCCTCAGTAAAAGTGCTTCAGCAATTTAGCGAGATGCTGCAGGGAGATATAAACAGGCAAATGCATGTGGTGATGGCTCATATGGACTGGGGTCCCAGAATAGAAATGTGGTGGCAAAAAAGAAATATTCTTCCTCAAATTGCTTACTTCTCTCCTTATGTTTTCAATTATTTCTCTCAAGAATTAGTAGACAGATATAAGTGGCTAAAGTCATATCCTTGAGCATTCATTTCATTTCAAGCAATATAACTCAGAAAAATGTAAGAATTGTTTACCAGTTCTACTGTGACATGAGAGCCCTACATGGGAAAAGTCCTCTAATGAAAGGGGAAGGAGTAGGCATTGGTAAGCAGGGTTGTGAAGGTCATGGGGTTTTCGAGGCTCCAGTAGAAAAGTGACTTGATTTCACTCCCCAGAGTGTTTGTAAAGCCTTGGGCAACATGAGCTTTCAGGAGTGGCTCCAGTGACATTTCACCTGCACCCCAGGTTCCAGCTGAGGTCATAGAGGATTGCAATGAGAACACAGAAGCATCACAGTTCCCATGGCAACCAGAGAACTTTCAGCTGCTGTCCATTCCAAACGCACATTCAAGTCATGTGGTGCCTCAGCTGTGAGCATAAGAGGATAATGAAGGGAGCGGGTGCAAGGGTCTTGGGTTTTTGAAGAAATGATTCTATCCTTGTTGTCCAGGAGATGAGGAAATAGGCTACGAGGGTTAAATGCCCATGTCTCCAGGTTGGACAATGGGTCCCATTGAAGTCTGAGAGCTTGCAGTCCAGCCAGGTCCACTAGGTGGCACTGTGCTATGTTGGTCGCACCGTTTTTATGGCAGGCAGTTCATCTGGCTCCTGTTGCATGCTATTAGCCCCCACCAATTCCAGTGGAACAGGTTGGGACTGAGGGGTGCTTGAGACCCCGGGGATCAACAATCTAAACAGCGGCACCAGTGGATTTGCACTCCGTCCCCACTGCTCAAGAAATGGGACAACCCGGGTTTTCTTCAGTCAGGACACTAGCCTAGGGTCCTATCAGCTTCACAGAGAGATGGTTGGAGAGTGCTCAACACAGTAGAGCATGCAGTGTATCTCTGTACTTTAGGAGATCCTTGATATGGGACACATCATTTTCCATCTGCCCGGGTTCTGCTACTATGTTACAAAGTGGGGATAGGAGACAGATGGAAGCTGGGATGTCCTTGTTCCATGTGAAGGTGAGTGGCTCCTCTCTTGGTTCATGAAGAGAGGAGGGAGTCCTTCACTCTGCCTGTTGGATGGAGGACAGGACGAACCTGATATGCAAGGAGAGATGTTGTGTTCTCACTCCAACTGCCTGTCCCCTCCTCCTTCGCTGCTGCCTTACAACTGGGCTCCACACTGAAACTTACTTACTGGATTTGCCAGGGTCACATCAAATGAAAACAAGATGCAGAGATGATTTGCCTGTCTGTATTCACAAAATGGTTGGTCTTCTTGAGAGAAAAATACCTCTCTATCGCAAGGATCTGTGGGATATTACCAGGAGTCATCTAACCAGCCCCAGGATGGAGCATATCACAAGGTGGGCGATGAATTATCAGCCTGGTGATGGTATGATGGGCACAGTTTCAAGGGCATAACACCAGGTATGAACATAGATGGTGCTGAAAGTTGAATGGTTCCAAGCTTCCAAGGTGTATATTCAAAAGAGGAGAGTAAGTATATTTGTGGGGACAGAAAAGCTGAAGGTTGTTGATCCTGGAACACAACTACAGAAAAGACACCTGGTGAAACTCTCCATGGGTCACGGTCAAACCTCCAACTCCACGACATATGTTCAGGCTCATTATACCCGACAAACACAGGAAGTAGTTATTGCCCGCCCATTGTCTATGCTACCATGAATACTGAATCTCATTCTCCTTTTCAGGATAACAATGAACTTGAAAGCTCCTGTCTCTTTTCTGTTGCTCCCAAGGGACAATCAAATATGGGAAGGTTGATTCCTATTTTTCTGGCTAAAGAACCATTAGCATAGGCATTCTCAAATTTATAGCACCTTCCCCCACGACCTCCAATTTAAGACAAATGATCCTGTTATATGCAACACTAATCCCAGCACTGCTTGTCTTGGTGATGTCCATCAATATTAACAAGAGTGCACACAAGGGCTCCATTCCTCTTTACACTGGAGCTCCAATGATATTGGGTGCGTAGGTATTAAATGCCCTGTGAACCTCCTGAATCCTATCAATACAGGCTAACATCGATTTATCCCCAAATCCTAACTTTATTCACCAAGAAATCACAGGAAAGCATCTGCAAAGAAAGAGTGAGTGGAGTTTCAGGGACAAGCATGGCTGACTTTTGTGTTCACCTATTGGTTTTCCAGTAGACAATGCGGTACAGGTGGAAAGTGCTCTGCTGTGGACGCCCTGTCATGGCCAGAGAGTATGGCAGTGGGTTGAAGAAGAGTGGGGAGTGCCAGGTACAAGTGCGGTTGTCATTTTGAATTTCCTGAAATCTTGTGCACAATTCACAGCTGAAGAATGTGCTGAAGAATTATCCTCATAAGCATACTCATGAGATGCCAGTGATCTTTGTCCTAAGGAGTGTAGAGAGACTTCGTGGAAGAAGTACTCTGAAGAAATACAGGTGTGTGTTGAGCACGGCTCACATGGAGCACAGTAGCCTGCTGAAAGCTGTTGGTGGACTTGGGTTGCATGAGAAATTGTTGCTGTTTTAGAGTGTTGATTCCTTTTGTGATGAGAGGAGAAAAGAAAAGAAAAAGAGAGACTGTGGAAGGTTAGGAGGCTCAGAATTGGTTTCTTTGTTTGTAATTTCCACATTCCCACAGTGCTTGGGACGCAAACCCGGGCCTCGAGCATGCAAGGCAGGCACTCTACCAGATGTGCTAAATGGCCTGCACTGAAGGGACTCTCAGATATACAACACTTGATCACCTACAGTCTTAATTTGTGACATTGTATGCAGAGAATCAAACATGACCAAGCCAAACAATGTCTCAGGAATTCCTAACTCTCCTGTCCAAAAGAATCCAGTAAGGAACTTTTTTGCATGTCAGTAACGAATCCTAGTCCTGTTTCCTGAGTGAAAGATTTTTCTCCTCTTCTTTAAGGTCAAAAATGGAAGTCGCTGATTGATCCGAGAGGAGGAAAATATATCAGGGATCCAAGGTGGCCAGAAACCGGGGCAGAGAAAGAAATATGTGGGATTGGGAAAATGCTCAATTGGTGAATATGAATGGAGATATTGGGGATCATTCACATATGAATGCCTATCCATTACATTCAAAACTAACTGACACTTTCCCAGAAAGTATTTTTTTTTCTTATTTTTCCTTTTGACCTTTTCTTTGAAAAATTCTAAAGAACAGAGAGCTTTACATGATGCACAAGCCAGTTCAGGTGCTGGATCTTGACCACCACCTCAGGAGTTGGTGAGGCAGAGGAAGTTTTGCCTCCTGTTCTAAGCCTGTTTCCCTCAGTAAAAGTGCTTCAGCAATTTAGCGAGATTCTGCGGGAGATATAAACAGGCAAATGCATGTGGTGATGGCTCATAAGGAATGGGGTCCCAGAATAGAAACGTGGTGGCAAAAAAAAAAAAAAAAACATTCTTCTTCCAATTTCTAACTTCTCCTCCTTATGTTTTCAATTATTTCTCTCAAGATTTATTAGACAGATATAAGTGACTGAAGTCATATCCTTGAGCATTCATTTCATTTCAAGCAATATAACTCAGAAAAATGTAAGAATTGTTTACCAGTTCTACTGTGACATGAGAGCCCTACATGGGAAAAGTCCTCAAATGAAAGGGGAAGGAGTAGGCATTGGTAAGCAGGGTTGTGAAGGTCATGGGGTTTTGAGGCTCCAGTAGAAAAGTGACTTGATTGCACTCCCCAGAGTGTTTGTAAAGCCTTGGGCAACATGAGCTTTCAGGAGTGGCTCCAGTGCCATTTCACCTGCACCCCAGGTTCCAGCTGAGGTCATAGAGGATCGCAATGAGAACAGGGAAGCATCACGGTTCCCATGGCAACCAGAGACCTTTCAGCTGCTGTCAATTCCAAACCCACATTCTGACTTGAATGTGGTGCCTCAGCTGTGAGCTTTGTTGCTTTCAAGGGACAGTCAAATACACGAATGTTGATTCCTATTTTTTCTGGCACAAGAACCATTAGCATAGGCATTCTCAACTTTACAGCACCTTCCCCCACGACCTCCAATTTAAGACAATTGATCCTGTTATATGCAACACTAATCCCCGCACTGCTTGTCTTGGTGACGTCCATCAATATTAACAAGAGTCCACAGAAGGGCTCTATTCCTCTTGACATTGGAGCTCCAATGATATTGGGGGCGTAGGTATTAAATGCCCTGTGAACCTCCTGAATGCTATCAATACAGGCTAACATCCATCGTAAGAGGTTAATGAAGGGAGCGGGTGCAAGGGTCTTGAGTTTTTGAAGAAATGATTCTATCCTTGTTGTCCGGGAGACGAGGAAATAGGCTATGAGGGATAAATGCCCATGTCTCCAGGCAGGACAATAAATCCCACCTAAGTCTGAGAGCTCGAACTTCCAGCCAGTACCACTAGGTGGCACTGTGCTATGTTGGTCGCACTGTTTTTGATGGCAGGCAGTTCATCTGGCTCCTGTTGCATGCTATTAGCCCCCACCAATTCCAGTGGAACAGGTTGGGACTGAGGGGTGCATGAGACCCCGGGGATCAACATTCTGAACAGCACCACCAGAGGATTTGCACTCCGTCCCCACTGCTAAAGAAATGGGACAACCTGGGTTTTCTTCAGAGTCAGGAAACTAGCCTAGGGTCCTATCAGCCTCACAGAGAGATGGTTGGTGAGTGCTCAGCACAGTAGAGCATGTAGTGCATCTCAGTACTTTAGGAGATCCTTGATATGGGACACATCATTTTCCATCTGCCTGGATTCTGCTACTATGTTACGAAGTGGGGATAGGAGACAGATGGAAGCTGGGATGTCCATGCTCCATGTGAAGGTGAGTGACTCCTCTCTTGGTTCATGAAGAGAGGAGGGAGTCCTTCACTCTGCCTGTTGGATGGAGGACAGGACGAACCTGATATGCAAGGAGAGATGTTGTGTTCTCACTCCAACTGCCTGTCCCCTCCTCCTTCGCTGCTGCCTTACAACTGGGCTCCACACTGAAACTTACTTACTGGATTTGCCAGGGTCACATCAAATGAAAACAAGATGCAGAGATGATTTGCCTGTCTGTATTCACAAAATGGTTGGTCTTCTTGAGAGAAAAATACCTCTCTATCGCAAGGATCTGTGGGATATTACCAGGAGTCATCTAACCGGCCCAGGATGGAGCATATCACAAGCTGGGCAATGAATTATCAGCCTGGTGATGGTATAATTTGCACAGTTTCAAGGGCATAACACCAGGCATGAACATAGATGGTGCTGAAAAACCAGGCCTAGTCATGTAGGCAGGAAAGAGAGAGAGATAAGGGGGAGAAAACTGGAGAACAAAGAGACTTTAACCTATAAAAGATGTAGGGTGCACTCACTTCTTGGGACTTCAGAACATCAGCCATGCCCCCCTTCTTCCTGCCGGGAGAAGTCTGTATTATTACCTTTAAATAAAACCTGCCTAATATGCTTGCCTTTGCGTGCTTCTCTAGTGTTCAATCTTCAACTTTAGAAGGAGCAGAACTCGTTACTGGTAAACGGCGGTATCAGATTTGGAGGTCCCACTGAGATTTACGCCAAGGTAAGTAAGCTTCTCTCTCAATGCACCCCACATCTGTTTGAGGTGCATCTTTCTTCCTGTCTCTTTATTTTTGGAGGGCAAAATGGGCACCCCTTAGCTACTTAAATGCATTTAGTGCAGCTGCCATTCATAAGTCTCGAGTGAGAGGTTTCCCCGCCCAGGCAAGTTTCCAATCACCTGCTCTGTAGGCATGTTTGACTGTGCTGAAGCCGTTTCCTACTTTTCTGTCCAGGCCCGGAGTGCAATTGCCGAGAATACACAGTATCCCTAGTCCTGATCTGCCCAGGATGCGTGGAGGTGGAGGAAGGGTTGGAACAATTGCGGGGTTCTCAGCCCGGGCTACTCTCGGGTGGACCTCAAATGTTCCTTCTCCGGACTCCCCTTCCCGACAGCCCTGAGGGGTATCCAAAGTGATTGGTAGATGAGTGGCACCGAGGGAAAGTGCCAATTACCTTTGCCTCCGTATGGGCCGTACAGTGCACAACACTCCCTCACATCCACTCCCTCCTGGATTCTCCCCTTCCCTTGCCGGTCAGACATTAGGAATTCAAGCTGTAGGATTAAGGCCTGGGATGATTAGTATGAAAATGCCCAGGTTCCCTTTGTCCGCATAGTTAGCCTTCACTAGTCTAGACACTAGAGTCTCCCCATTACTGTTCCTATGCTTAAATGTGCTCATGGTGTTCTCTTTAAGCTGCAAGAGGGAGGCATTTAAAAACCCCTCCCGTGTGACCCTCCAAGCAAAGGGCGTTATACGCCTAACAACCAATAGATGTCCCCCCACCCTCTGGAGATTCCTTTAGTCTACAGGGCAAAAAGATAGGCAAATGGCACACTTTTTACTTTTGTCATTATTTTTTGTAATTAGGAGTTTATAGTGGCAGGAGGAAAGCAGTAATGCCCTTAAGTCTGAATCCTCCCAGGGTCTCTAGCACAGGGCAAACTAGGACCCTAGCACTTTGCTGAAGAAGGCCAGAAATAACTTTGGCAAAGCCAGGTACTGAGAGATGGTTTTTTTCTGGACCGTAAGGAAGCTCAGTTAGGGAGATGTCCCTAATACTTCTAACTCAGAAGGGAGCTTCTCTCTCAACAGTATTGCCAGGTTCACCACTAGCCTGCATACTGCTAAATTGCAAATGATCAAGAAAAGTGCCTTTCATATGTTACCATGCCTGACAGCAATAATCTCTACCATAAGAGGAGAAAGTCTTAAGGAATTGCCCACTAAGGGAGGAAAATTGAGGGAACCCTCCCAACTTAAGACAGACAAAAATAAATTTAAGGAGGCTTTTGGAGGATCCTAATAAATATTGAGATGTTTCAAAACTTATGCCAGGTATTTGATTTCACCTGGAAAATTATGCTATTACCCATCTAGAGCACAGGCAGTTCCCAGAAGCCATCCTAACTGGGATTCAAATAATGAGTAGGATGCCTAAAAAAAACTATTATGCAGCCTTCAGGAAAGTCGTGCTAGTTTCATGGAGAGACTTAGGAAAGCAATAAGAAAACACAAAACCCTGAATCCTGAATCCATAAAGGGCCACCTACTTTTAAGGTCCAAATTTAGAGGAAATTACAAAATTGGCACGTGGCCCTGATCAATCCTCAGATGATCTTCTCCAGCTTGCATCTTCCATTCTTTAATAGACATCAAAAAGAAAGAAAAGGGAACATATAGTCAAGAAAAAGGACTTATTAAAGATCATTCAAACTGATAGAAACTTTTAATGCCTTGCAATAGTCCATGCAATTCACCCATTTTAGGAGTTAAAAAGCAAACTGCCTAGTCCAAAACCTTAGAATAATGAAGCAGTAATTTCCCCACCCTGTAGTTCTTAATCCATACACTTTTATCTTGTATTCCAACTGCTGCTTGGTTTACTAAGTTAGATTTAAAAGATGGTTTTTCCTGTTTATGCTAGACTCTGAATGGCAATTTCTCTTTGCCTTTGAGGAACCAGATATGGTATCTCAACTAACCTAGACAGTGTTGCCTCAGGATTTAGATGGTCCTCACCTGCTCCAGACAAACCTTAGCTAAGGACTTAACAAAATTCAGAGATAAAACATCTGTGATTGTTCAGTAAGTAAATGACATCCTTTATGTGCCTCCACCCAGAAGGAATATCAAAAGGCCATTGCAGAACTCCTAAACTTCTTAGCTATTAGGAATTAAAAGATCTCAAAAAAAAGCTTAATTACATCATCAACAGGTTCAATACTACAGGAAATAGCCACCATAGGACAATATTCTGCCCCAAGAATATCAAGAAGGGGCCTTACTTCAAGCTCCTGTCCTCAACTTACCTATAAAGCAAGATTTAACCTATTTGTCACAAAGGGGAAAATAAATTCTGGATAAGCAGCCATAGGCAACTCAATAACCAATGGCATATCTCAGTGAGGAACTTAGCAAAGTAGCTTCATTCTCAA
Organism: Sciurus carolinensis; assembly: GCF_902686445.1. Classification (NCBI taxonomy): domain Eukaryota; kingdom Metazoa; phylum Chordata; class Mammalia; order Rodentia; family Sciuridae; genus Sciurus; species Sciurus carolinensis. The sequence continues at coordinate 2,685,257 of NW_025920126.1, read as the reverse complement.
AAGTAATGGAAAATAAGGTCTCATAATTTTCTTTAACATCCAACCTGTCCTGATGAGATGGCTAAAATGCCCTAGGCACAAGTTTTCTATTAAAACCTGTTAGATCCTTCCAGGTCTCAGTCAAGGCTTACATTGAAATGTAAATAAAGGAAGCCTAAAGGCTCAGTAGGAGACCAGTCTCAAACCCAAGGAAAAAAAAGGTAAAAAAGAGCCTTACCTAAACTCCAGCAAAAGTAAATTTTATGGTGCCTTACTAAAGTAATTAATGGCCATATCATTTTTCCAGAACTCTTGTTTTTTTTAATTCTATATTTTTTTGAGCTCATGATTTTTTTGATCAGTTCTATTTTTTTATTCAACTAGAGTTTTTGAACATCTGTTACATGTTACAAGGCCTTTGATTTTGTGTTATTTGTATGTTGTGCTGTCTGATGTCATGTTTTGTCTGTATCAAAACTGAGCACTTCTAAAATTAAAATTTAAAAATGGATCCAGATACTTTTAATTCACATGATTTAAAGGTTCAATTCAAATTGGGTAAACTAATGAAAGTAAAATTTCTTTGAGAATAACTCACAAGTCTCTAAGTGGTCAAGCTAATAAAATATTGATGTTAATAAAATGTCTAATATCAATTGTTCCTAGGACTTTTCTTCAACAGAAAGAGACAGCAAATACTGTTCAGGACACTTGTCTGATTTCTTGGTTTTTACAGAATAAGTGAATTAGAGTTAACATGTATGGGATTACTCAAATGTGTTTGTAGAGACATCTGATTAATTTACAAAGTTAAAATGCTAATTGTTAAATAACATTGAGTACTTTTAACTCCTTAAATAACATGGGGTAACATACTTACACATTATTGGTGTTTTCATAGATTGGTAAATAAAAAGGGTTTACAATTACTTTGTGTCCTCACTAAACTAAAAACAAGGTTACTAAGAGTTATGTCCTAACAAGTGAAATTCTATATACAAAGGGTCCCAAAAGTTTCAACTGTGTTTTAATTAGAGTACTATAAACAACAAAATTTTAATCTTATTAAAATAGAATAATTTATCTAAATTCAGAAATTTCATAAGAGTTGTTTCAGAATGTGAACAAAAAGGGGTCAACAAATAGGAAAGAGAAAATAAAAGGTTCTGGGTATGGAAATATATTTAGTAAAAGGGAAAAGGAAATGTTTCTGGGTAAGAAAGTGCTTGTGTGATGAAATACATGAGGGTCTAAGTAAGTGCTAAGAAAGTCTGTGTGTAAATAAAGGGCAAGTTTCAACAAGTTTGTGTGAAACTAAGTTGGTTGTATGTATGTGAGACAGCTAAAGCTATTAAAGGTTTTTCCTAAGGTGAAATACTAATGTGTTGATATAAACCAAAGCTTAATCTATATGGTAAAATGACAAGGATTTCTTAGAAACACTAATTTACTCTTAACTTTGTGTCTATTAAGTTTTATTCTTTAGAACAATTAGTCTTAAAAATTGGGTTTATCCAATTATGGTTAAACAACTGTTAGAGTATTGTACTATGTTACAGAGTCTACATTTTTCTTTAAAAACTAAATTTGGTAAGATAAAAGTGTCAAGGTAATTGTGAAATGGTCACTAGTTGTATATTAAATGTGTTCATATTTTCCAGGTATACAAGTTTTTAAAGCAGGGAATTTATCAAGCTGCTATTCTCCAGATTAAATTTGCCTGTAATGGTAATCTTAAACTTATAAAGAGTAAAATTTAATTGGGAATTTATTTCTATCATTTAATGTTCTATTATAGGACCTGCTATCAATAGGGTATATGTAAAATTTGTTACTTTTTACACTGAGATAAAGAATTTCAAATATAAATGTATTTATAAAAGTTAGAGCCTGACTTGTTTAAAGGTTAATATTGTGAAACATGAAAACATTTTGCCACTTTGACACACAAAAGGAAAGTTAAAAGCTCTCTCAGCCTTTCTTTGATTCATGCTTTAGATACAATGTTAAATTGTGTTAATTATAAAGTTTATATAGACTCAGGAAACAGTATATGAAAACTTCTTAAAATGACATTTAAGAAAAAAGCAAAGATCAACATCAAAATTAGAACACTTAAGATCTGTAAAGAGCCACGCCTTACCTGAGATATGGCTCTGCCTCCCACCTTACTGCATGTTACAGTGACTCCAAATAAGTCAGACTTCAGCTTATTTAAAGTTATACTCAAAAGATTGGTTTTTGTTGTAAAATTACTATGATCTCAAATAGGGGATATAATGTGGTTCTCAGTCAAAATTCAAGATAGCTATTATACAAGCAGAATATATTTTTACTCTTGCTAATTTCATTTTGTAAAACTGTTACCTGTTAATGTTTTGCAGAAGTAGCTGCTTCAAGAACACACAACCTAGGTAACTTGTGATAATAAGCCATCACCTAACAGATAGTGGTAACAGATACCAGAACAGACAGTGGTAACTTCCAGTACTAATGCAGACTCCAGTTAGATAAAAGGGTAAATAATTGTAAAGTTATAGACATTGAAGTTAAAGCCCAGTACTCTTACTTTATGACTGGTGAGACTGGCTTGCTGGATGATTAAGATCAAACTTAGAAATTGGAATTAAATACAGAAGGCAAGATAGACCAGTATTTGGATCTTTTGCCCTCAGTCAGCCTGAACCCACGAACACGAGAACTTCTCTAAGGAGCTTTGCAACTCTGGGTCACACAACCTCCTGATCAAGGAGATTGTTGAGACTAGAGGATGAAAAATCATTCAGTGCATCTGCTGCAGAGGAGGGTCATAGAAAAAGGGAGACCTCCCTTGATGCTTCCAAAGGAAGTCACCTCATCAAGGTGACCCTGCCTAACCAATGGCACTGGTGGAGCTAAGAAGTTGCTCTTAAGTTCTCTATGAGTGGCCCCTCATAGAGAGGAACTCAGCTGACTCTTTAACAAGACAGGAACCAGGTCAATTTGACCAGCTTGATCTTAGACACCCAGCAAAAGAGTTAAAACCAAAATATAATCATTCTTGGGCATTTAAAAGAAATAATAGTTAAATGTAACTTAAGATGTACACTTGTATTAACCCACTAGAATAAAGACTGGAAGCTACAAATGAAAGAAAGATTCTTCAGCAAATGTGCCTGATAACTATCAAGAGAAACTGCCAGAGTCAGAAGTTTTTAGTCAGTTTAAGGCTTGTAGACCTTCCTAAGCTACACAGGTAGACTTAACCTATGTTTGCTTGTATGATTATCTAGCCCTAAGTAACAGAAGTATAGAGCTCTCTACTAAACACAGGTTATACCAATAAAGGGATAGTTTACAAAAATCAGATGACATTAAGTAGCTTAACTATATTTTCTGGGGACATCTATGACATTGAGTTAAATGTTGTGTTTACATTCCTAATAACCTGGACAATGTTAAAGTCCCCAAATAAAGGCCTTGTCCTCTCCAGCCTTTGCTAGGCCTAGTTATGGGAACAATTTCTCAGTTCTTCCACCTCCTGGTGAGAGATTGACTTCTGTCATTTTCATGATACTCAGTGGCATGTTCCAGATGCTGCAACATTTACTTTGTACTAATCTCATTTCAGTACTCATGTCTTTTTGTTCTTCTATCATAGAAGCACCCACCCCCAGATGACTTTACAACCTGCTCTTCCCCAACCAGACTTCTACCTTGGACCCCTCAATTGACCTGATTTTTAAAAAAGGAACTCCAAACTGCTTGCCCCTCGCTGCCCCCTTTCAGCTTCGAAGCAGCCAGAATGATCAATGCCCCCTTTCTTTTCTTTACAGCAGTTAGGAGTTCCTAAAGCTAAAGGGGGGAATGAAGCCAGAATTAAGGACAGGTAGTTAGTGTAGAAATAGGAAATCGGGTCAATTCGAGGAAATGAAGCCATGAAGCCATCTGCCTTTGGAAGTTGGAGACTGCCCCTGGGAGAATGGAATGTCAAGGATCTCCGGAGCCCATTGATTACCAAATTTACCTGCCTTTATCAAGGACTGCAAGCAAGGAGCTGGTAATTAATGCCCCCTGGGCACTTGCCTGCCTGAATCACCTTGGCCCTCCCCCTGCCCATGGCTTCTCACTTAATGCAAAACCAGGCCTAGTCACGTAGGCAGGAAAGAGAGAGAGATAAGGGGGGAGAAAACTGGAGAACAAAAGAGACTTTAACCTATAAAAGATGTAGGGTGTACTCACTTCTTGGGACTTCAGAACATCAGCCATGGCCCCCTTCTTCCTGCCCGGAGAAGTCTGTATTATTACCTTTAAATAAAACCTGCTTAATATGCTTGCCTTGGCGTGCAGAACTCGTTACCGGTAAACGGCGGTATCACCCCCACGACCTACAATTTAAGCCAGTTGATCCTGGGATATGCAATAATAATCCCTGCACTGCTTCTCTTGAGGACATCCATCAATATTAAGAAGATTCTACAAAAGGGCTCCAATCCACTTGACACTGGAACTTCAATGATTTTGGGTGAGTAGGATTTAAATGCCCTGTGATCCTCCTGAATGCTGTCAATTCAAGCTAACATGGTTTCAGCTACAAATCCTATCATTATTCTCCAAGAAATCAGAGGAAAGCCTCTGCAAATCAAAAGTGTGAGACAAGATCCAGGGACAAGTGAGGCTCTTTTTTGTGTTCACATCTTGGTTTTCCAGTAGACATTGAGGTACACTTGGAAAGTACTCCGTCGTGGAAGTCCTCTTCATTGGCAGAGAGTATGGCAGTGTGTCCAAGAAGACTGGACTGTTCCAGGTACAATATGGTTGTCATTTTTAATTATCTGGCACTGAAACCTGGTGCACAATAGGCAGCTGAAGAAGGTGTTGAAGAATTATCTTCGTAAGCATACTCATGAGAGACCCGTGATCTCTGTCTTAAGGAGAGTAGTGTGAGTTCAAGGCACAAGTACTCTGAAGAAATACATGTGACTGTTCAGCACTGCTCCCTTGGAGCACAGTAACCTGCTGAAAGGTGTTGGTGGAATGGGTTGCATTTGAAATTAGTGCTGTTTTAGAGTGCTGATTCCTTTTGTGAGGAGAGGAGAAAAGAAAGGAAAAACAGAGACTATTTGGTTTCGCTTGTTTGTTATTTCCACAAACCCACAGTGCTGGGGACTCTAACCCTGGAATCGAGCAGGGGAGACAGGCCGTTTACAGGATAGGCTATAAGGCCATCACTGGAAGGCTTCTCTCAGTTACAACACTTGATCTCCTTCAGTCTTAATTTGTGAAATTGTATGCAGAGAAGCAATCATGACCAAGCCAAACAATGTCTAAGGAATTCTTAATTCTCCTATTCACAACAATCCAGCAAGGACCTTTTTTGCATGTCAATAACCAAACCGAGCCCTGTGTCCTGAGGGAAAGTTTTTTCCCCTTTTCATTAAGGATGATAATGAAAGTAGCTGACTGATCCAGGGGCAGAAAAATATATCAGTAATCTGAAAATGCAAGGAACAGAGGCAGAGGCAGGACTATGTGGAACTGAGAATATGCTCAAATGATGACTCTGAATGGAGATATTGTGGTTCATTCACACATGAGTCCATAGCCATTATATTCAAAATCAACTGACACTTTCCTAGAAAGTATTTATTTTTCTTATTTTTCCTTTTGACCCTTCCTTTGATATAATCTACCGAGCAGAGAACTGTGCATAATTCACAAGCCAGTTCAGTTGCTGGACCTTTTACATTATATCAGGAATGGGTAAGGGAGAAGAAGTCGTGCCTCCTATTCTAAACCTGCAAACTTCAGTAGGAAGTGCTTGAGCAATTTAGCCAAATGCTGTTGGCAGATATAAACAGGCAAAGGCGTGTGGTGATGCCTCATGTTGTCTGGGTTCCCAGAATCAAAAAGTCCTAGCAAAAAGAAAACATTCCTCATCCAATTCCTATCTTTCCTCAGTATGTTTTCAGTTATTACTCTCAAGAATTTTTACAGAGAGAACAGTGGCTAAAGTCATATCCTTGATCCTTCATTGATTTCATTGCAATCAATTCCACTCAGGAAAACATAAATATTTGTTACCAGTTCTCCTGTGACATGAGAGGCATACATGGGAGAACTCCTGTAAATCAAAGTGGAAGAGCAGGCCCTGGTCAGCTCGGTTGTGCAGGTCCCAGGATTTTGATAACCCAGTAGGGGAAGGCACATGATTGCACTCCCCAAAGTGATTGTAAATCCTTGGGCAACATGAATGTTGATGAGTGTTTGCTGTGACATGGCGCCTGCACCCCAGATTCCACCTGAGTTCCTAGAGGAGTGGACTGAGAATATGGAAGCGTCATGGTTCCCATGGCAACCAAAGACATTTTAGCTCCTAGTCAATTCAAACCCACATTCAAGATATGTGGCATCACAGCTGTGAGGGTAAGAGGAAAGATGAATGGAGCGGGTGCCAGGGTCTTGCATTTTTGAAAATTTTCTATCCTTTTTGCCTGGGTGAAGAGGAAACAGGCTGTAAGTGGTATGGAGCCCAGTGAGTGATAAATCCCACAATATCCATGCAGGAAATGGGAACCCATTGAAGTCTGAGAGCTCGCACTTCCAACCAGGTCCTCTGTGTTCCGTTGGCCGCACCATACTTGCTGACAGGCAGCTCATCTGCTTCCTGATGCAGCCTATTCGCCTGCACAAATTCCTGTGGAGCAAGTTGGGACCGAGTGGGGCTTGAAAGCAAGTGGGTCAACAATCTTAGAACCAGCACCAGTGGATTTGCCCTCTGACCCCACTCCCCAATGGATGAGACAACCCGTGTTTTCTAGAGTCAGGAAACTAGGCCACAGGCCCAGTGGCCACACAGACAGATGGGTGGTGAGTGCTGAGCTCAGTAGAGATTGCAATGCAGTGCCATGGTTTAGGTGATCATTGATTTGGGACACATCACATTCCATCTGTCAGGTTTCTCCACCTATCCTCGAAGTCTGGAAAGGAGAGAGATGGAACATGGGGTGTCCATGTTCCATGTGAAGGTGAATGGCTCCTCTGGTGGCTCATGAAGAGAGGAGTGAATCTTTCACTCAGCATGTTGGAAGGAGGACAAGATGAGCCTACATTCAAGGAGAGTTGATGTATGCACATTCCAACTGCCAGTCCCCTCATCCTTGGCTGCTGCCTTACAACTATGCTGCACCCACCAACTTACCTGCTGGGAATTATTCAGGGTCATATCAAATCAAAACAAGATGCAGAAATGACTTCCAATCAGTATTCACAAAATGGTTCAACTTCTTGACCAGACAAATACATCTCTGTCGCAAGGGATGTGGGATATTTCCAGGAGTCCTCTCAGCAGCCCAGGATGAAGCAGACCACAAACTGGGGATGAATTAACAGCCTGGTGATGGCATGATGAGCACAGTTTCACAAGGCATAACACCAGGTTTGAACATACACCATGATGAGTCTGGATAGGTACAAAGCTTACAAGCTGAATATTAAAAAGAGGAGAGTAAGGCTATTTGGTGGTTCAGAAAAGCTGAAGGATGTGGATGCTGGAAAACAACTTCAAAGAAGAGACCCCATGAAGCTCACCATCAATCATGGTCAACCCACAAACTCCACGACATATATTCAGCATCATCATACACTAGAAATACAGGAATTAGTTATTGCCCGATCATTCTCTATGCAGCCATGAATCCCGAACCTCAATCCCCTTTTAGAACTTCAATGCCCTTGTGAATTTCTGTCTGTTTTCTGTTGCTCCCAAGGGAGAGCCAAATATATGAATGATGATTCCTAATTTTTCTGACACAAGAACCTTGAGCATTGGCTTTCCCAACTTCACAGCACCTTCTCCCACGAACTACAATTTAAGCCAGTTGATCCTGGGATATGCAACATTAATCCCTGCACTGCTTCTCTTCAGGACATCCATCAATATTAAGAAGATTCTACAAAAGGGCTCCATTCCACTTGTCACTGGTACTTCAATGATATTGGTTGAGTAGGATGTAAATGCCCGGTGATCCTCCTGAATGCTATCAATACAAGCTAACATTGATTCAGCTACAAATCCTGTCTTTATTCTCCAAGAAATCACAGGCAAGCCTCTGCAAAGCAAAAGTGTGAGAGAAGATCCAGGGACAAGTGCGGCTCTTTTTTGTGTTCCCTTCTTGGTTTCCCAGTAGATATTGAGGTACACATGGAAAGTGCTCCATTGTGGAAGTCCCCTTCATTGGCAGAGTATGGCAGTGTGTCCAAGAAACCTGGAGAGTGCCAGGTACAATGTGGTTGTCATTTTTAATTATCTGCCACTGAAATTTGATGCACAATATGCAAGTGAAGAAGGTGCTGAAAATTATCTTTATAAGCATATTCATGAGAGACCCGTGGTCACTGACTTAAGGAGAGTAGTGTGAGTTCAGGTAACAAATACTCTGAAGAAATGCAAGTGACTGTTCAGCACTCCTCTCTTGGAGCACAGTAGCCTGCTGAAAGGTGTTGGTGGAATTGGGTTTCATTTGAAATTGGTGCTGTTTTAGAGTGCTGATTCCTTTTGCGATGAGAGGAGAAAAGAAAGGAATAAGAGAGGAGTCGGTTTTGCTTGTTTGTTATTTCCGCATATCCACAGTGCTGAGGTCTTGAACCTGGGCCTCGAGCAGGGAAGCAGGCACTCTACAAGATAGGCTATAAGGCCTGCACCGGAAGCCTTCTCTCATTTACAACACTTGATCTCCTTCAGTCTTAATTTGTGAAATTGTATGCAGAGAAGCAATCATGACCAAGCCAAACAATATCTAAGGAATTCTTAATTCTCCTATTCACAACAATCCAGCAAGGACCTTTTTTGCATGTCAATACCCAAACCTAGCCCTGTGTCCTGAGGGAAACTTTTTTCCACTTTTTATTAAGGATGATAATGAAAGTAGCTGATTGATCCATGAGCAGAAAAATATATCAAAAATCCGAAAACGCCAGTAACAGCAGCAGAGGTAGGACTATGTGGAACTGAGAATATACTCAATTGATGACTATGAATGGAAATATAGGGGATCATTCACACCTGAGTCCCTACCATTACATTCAAATTCAACTGACACTTTCCTAGAAAGTATTTATTTTTTAATTTTTTCTTTCAACCCTTTCTTTGGTAAAATCTACTGCGCAGAGAGCTGTACATAATGCACAAGCCAGTTCAGGTGTTGGACTTTTCACATCATATCAGGAATGAGTAAGGCAGAGGAAGTCATGCCTCCTGTTCTAAACCTCTTACCCTCAGTAGGAAGTGCTTCAGCACTTTATCCAGACACTTTTGGTAGATATATACAGGCAAAGGCCTGTGGTGATGACCCATATGGTCTGGGATCCCAGAATCAAAAAGCCGTGGCAAAGAGAAAACTTTCCTCATTCAATTCCTATCTTCTCCTCAGTATGTTTTCAGTTATTACTCTCAAGAATTACTACAGAGAGATCAGTGGCTAAAGTCATATTCTTGTTCCTTCATTCATTTCTTTGCAATCAATTCCACTCAAGAAAACATAAAAATTGGTTACCAGTTCTCCTGAGACATGAGAGGCATACATGGGAGAACTCCTCTAATCAAAGGGGAAGGAGCAGGCATTGGTCAGCTCGGTTGTGTAGGTCGTGGGTTTTCGATACACCGGTAGGTGAAGGCACTTGATTGCACTCCCCAAAGTGATTGTAAATCCTTGGGCTACATGAACTTTGACGAGTGTTTGCTGTGACATTGCGCATGCACCACTGATTCCAACTGAGGTAATAGAGGAGTGGACTGAAAACACAGAAGCATCACGGTTCCCATGGCAACCGCAGACCTTTCAGCTCCTGGTTGATGCACACTAACATTTAAGTCATGCGGGGGCACAGCTGTGAGGTTAAGAGGATAGATGAAGGGAGCGTGTGCCAGGGTCTTGCTTTTTTGAAGAAATGATTCTAATCTTGTTACACAGACAATGAGGAAACCAGCTGTAAGCGGTATGGAGCCCAGTGTGTGATAATTCCCCCCATATCCAGGTAGGAAATGGGATCCCATTGAAGTCTGAGCTTGCACTTCCACCCAGGATTACCAGGTGTCGTGTTCCATTGGTCACACCATACTTGCTGACAGGCAGCTCATCTGGCTCCTGATGCAGCCTATTAGCCCCCACAACTTCCAGTGGAACAAGCTGGGATGGAGGGGAGCTTGAGAGCAAGTGGGTCATTAATCTTAGCATCAGCACCAGTTGAGTTGCCCTCCGACTCCACTAGCACAGGGCCGGGTTTTCTGCAGACTCAGAAAACTAGCCTAGGGACCTAACAGCTACATGGAAAGATGGGTGGTCAGTTCTTAGCTCAGTAGAGCAAGCAGTGCAGCACCATGGTGTAGGTGATCATTGATTTGGGACACATCACATTCCATCTGTCGGGTTTCTCCACCTATCCTACAAAGTCTGGAAATGAGATAGATGGAACATATGATGTCCATGTTCCATGTGAAGGTGAGTGGCTCCTCTGTTCACTCATGTAGAGAGGAGCGAGTCATTCACTCATCATGTTGGAAGAAAGACTGGACGAGCCTTACATGCAATGAGAGCTGATGTGTGCACACTCCAACTGCCATGCCCCTCCTCCTTGGCTGCTGACTTACAACTAGGCTACACCCAGAAACTTACCTGGTGGGATTTTTCCAGGGTCACATCAAATGAAAACAAGATGCAGAAATGACTTGCCAATCTGTTTTCACACATTGGTCCATCTTCTTGAGCAAATACCTCTCTGTCAGAAAGGCCTGTGGGATATTTCCAGGTGTACTATAAGCAACCCCAGAATGAAGCAGACCACAAGCTGGGGCATGAATTAACAATGTGGTGATGGCATGATGAGCACAGATTCAAAGGGCATAACACCAGGTTTGAACATACACCATGATGAATGTGGAAAGTTTCATATCTTCCAAACTGAATATTCAAAAGAATAGAGTAAGGCTATGTGGGGGGGCAGAAAAGCTGAAGGGTGTTGATGCTGGAAAACAACTTCATTGAAGAGACCCCATGAAACTCGCCATCAATCATGGTGAAACAGCAAAATCCACAATATATATTCAGCTTCATCATACATTAGAAATACAGGAAATAGATATTGCCCGCTCATTCTCTATGCAACCGTGAATCCCGAACCTCATTCCTGTTTTTAGAATAACAATGCCCTTGCAAATTCCTGTCTGTTTTCTGTTGCTCTCAAGGGACACCCGAATATAAGAATGATGTCTCCTAATTTTTTTGACACAAGAACTATGAGCATTGGCTTCCCCAATTTCACAGCACCATCCCTCAATTCCTACAATTTAAGCCTGTTGATCATGGGATAGACAACTTTAATCCCTGCACTGCTTCTCTTGAGGATGTCCATAAATAATAACAAGATTGTACACAAGGACTCCATTCTCCTTGACACTGGAGTTCCATTGTTATTGGGTGAGAAGGATGTAAATGCCCGGTGATCCTCCTGAATGCTGTCAATAAAAGCTAACAACAATTCAGCTACAAATCCTATCTTTATTCTCCAAGAAAACACAGGCAAGACTGCAAAGCAAAAAAGTGAGAGAAATCCCAGCGACAAGTGGGGCTGTTTTTTGTATTCACCTCTTGGTTTTCCAGTAGACTTTGAGGTACATGTGCAAAGTGCTCCAGTGTGGAAGTCCCCTTCATTGGCTGAGAATATGGCAGTGTGTCCAAGAAGCCTGGAGAGTGCCAGGTACAATGCGGTTGTCATTTTTAAGTATCTGCCACTGAAACATGATGCACAATATGCAGCTGAAGAAGGTGCTGAAAATGATCTTCATAAGCATACTCATGAGAGACCTGTGGTCTCTGTCTTAAGGAGAGTATTGTGAGTACGCAGAACAAGTACTCTGAAGAAATGCAGGTGACTGTTCAAGCACTGCTCTCTTGGAGGACAGTAGCCTGCTGAAAGGTTTTGGTGAAACTGGGTTGCATTTAAAATTGGTGTGGTTTTACAGTGCTGATATCTTTTGTGATGAGAGGAGAAAAGAAAGGAAAAAGTAAGATGAGTCGGGTTTGCTTTTTTGTTATTTCCTCACTTGTTTGTTATTTCCTCATTCCCACAGTGCAGGTGACTCAAACCCAGGCCTGGAGCAGGGGAGGCAGGCATTCTATGAGAGAGGCTATAAGACCTGCACTGGAAGGCTTCTCTCAGTTACAACACTTGATCTCCTTCAGTCTTAATTTGTGAAATTGTATGCAGAGAAGCATTCATGATCAAGCCAAACAATGTCTAAGGAATTCTTAATACTTCTTTCACAAAAATCCAGCAAGGACCTTTTTTGCATGTCAATACCCAATCCTAGCCCTGTGTCCTGAGGGAAAGTTTTTCCCCCTTTTCATTAAGGATGATAATGAAAGTAACTGATTGATCCATGAGAAGAAGAATATATTAGGATTCTGAAAAAGCCAGGAAAGGCAGCAGAGGCAAGACTATGTGGAACTGAGAATATGCTCAATTGATGACTACGAATGGAGATATTGGGGACCATTCACACATGAGTCCCTAGCCATTACATTCAAAATCAACTGACACTTTCCTAGAAAGTTTTTATTTTTCTTATTTTTCCTTTTGACAATTTATTTGATAAAATGTACCAAACAGAGAGGTGTGCATAATGCACAAGCCAGTTCAGGTGCTGGATCTTTCACATCATATCAGGAATGGATAAGGCAGAGGAAGTCATGCCTTCCTCTTGTTCTAAAACTGTTTCCCTCAGTAGGAAGTGCTTCAGCAACTTAGCCAGAAGCAGTTGGGAGTTATAATCAGGCAAATGCATGTGGTGATGTCTCATATGGTCTGGGGCCCCAGAATTGAAAAGTTGTGCCAAAAAGAAAACATTCCTCATCCAATTCCTATCTTTCCTCAGTATGTTTTCAGTTATTACTCTCAAGAATTATTACAGAGAGATCAGTGGCTAAAGTCATATCCTTGATCCTTCATTCATTTCATTCTAATCAATTCCACTCAAGAAAATGTAACAATTGGTTAGCAGTTCTTCTGGGACATGAGAGGGATACATGGGATTACTCCTCTAATCAAAAGGGAAGGAGCAGGCATTGGTCAGCTAGGTTGTGTAGGTCACGGGGTTTTGAAACACCTGTAGGGGAAGGCACTTGGTTGCACTCCCCAGAGTGATTTTAAATCCTTGGGCAACATGAACTTTGACGAGTGTTTCCCTTGTCATGGCTCCTGCACCCCAGATTCCACCTGATGTCATAGAGGAACAGACTGAGAACATGGAAGCATAATGGTTTCAATTGCAACCACAGACCTTTCAGCTCCTGGCCAATTCAAATACACATTCAAGACATGCTTGGCTCAGTTGTGAGGGTAAAATGGCAGGTGAAGGGAGCAGGTGCTAGGTTCTTGTGTTTTGGAAGAAATGATTATATCCTTGTTGCCCGAGTGATGAAGAAACAGCTTGTAAGAGGTATGGAGACAAGTGAACGATAAATCCCCACATATCCTGGCAGGAAATGGGATCCCATTGATGTCTGAGAGCTCATGCTTCCACCCAGGGGCACCAGGTGTCACTGTGCCCCCTTGGCCACAACATACTTACTGACAGGCAGCTCTTCTCGCTCCTGATGCAGCCTATTAGCCCCCACAAATTCCAGTGGTACAAGCTGGGACCGAAGGGTGCTTGAGAGCAACTGGTTCAACAATCTTAGCACTGGCACCAGTGGATTTGCCCTCTGACCCCACTCCCCCAGTGCTGGGACAACCGGGGTTTTCAACAGAGTCAGGAAAATAGCCTAGGGGCCTAGCAGCCACTTGGAGAGATGGGTGGTGAGTGCTCAGTTCAGTGAAGCATACAGTGCAGTGCCATGGCCTAGGTGATCATTGATTCTGGACACATCACATTCCATCTATTGTGTTTCTCCACATATCCTGTGATGTTTTGAAAGGAGAGAGATGGAACATGGGATGTCCATTTTCCATGTGTTGGTGAGTGTTTCCTCTGGTGTCTCATGAAGAGAGGAGCAAGGCATTCACTCAGCATTTTGGAAGGAGGACAGGACGTTTCTGACATGCAAGACGAGTTGATGTGTGCACACTCCAACTCCCAGGCCCTTCCTCCTTGGCTGCTGCCTTACAACTAGGCTGCACCCAGAAACTTACCTGCTGGGAAATGTCCAGGGTCACATCAAGTGAAAACAAGTTGCAGAAATGACTAGCCAAACTTTATTCACAAAATGGTTCTTCTTATTGATCAGACAAATACCACTCTGTCACAATGGCCTGTGGTATATTTCCAAAATCTTCCATGCAGACCCAGGATGAAGCAGACCACAACCAGGGGGATGAATTAACAGCCTGGTGATGGCATGATGAGCACAGTTTCACAGGGCATAACACCAGGTTTGAACATACAGCATGATGAATCTGGAATGGTTCAAAACTTCCAAGCTGAATTTTCAAAAGTGGAGTGTAAGGATATTTGGGGGCCAGAAAAGCTGAAGGGTGTTGATGCCTGAAAACAACTTCAGAGAAGAGACTACATGAAAATCGCCATTGAATGTGGTCAACCCACAAACTCCCCGACATTTATTCAGCCTCATCATACAATACAAATACAGGAAGTTGTTTTTGCCTGCTCATTCTCTATGCAACCATGAATCCCGAGCCTCATTCCCCTTTTTGGAACAACAATTCTCTTTCAAATTCCTGTCTCTTTTCTGTTGCTCCAAAGGGACAGTTGAATATACGAATGATGATTCCTCATATTTCTGATACAAGAACCATGTGCATAGGCTTTCCCACCTTCACAGCACCTTCCCCCAAGACCTACAATTTAAGCCAGTTGATCCTGGGATATGCAACAGTAATCCCTGCAGTTCTTCTCTTGAGGAGGTCCATCAAAATTAAGAAGAGTCTACAAACGGGCTTCATTCCACTTGACACTGGAATTCCAATGATATTGGATGAGTAGGTTGCAAATGCCCTGTGATCCTCCTGAATGCTATCAATACAGGCTAACATCGATTCAGCCCCAAACACTAACTTTATTCACCAAGAAATTAAAGGCAAGACTCTGCAAAGCAGAAATGTTAGAGACGTTCCAGAGACATGAGCATCTGTTTTTGTGTTCACCTCCTGGTTTTCCAGTAGACATTGAAGTACATGTGAAAAGTGCTCTGGTGTGGAAGGAAGTTCCCTTAATTGGCAGAGAGTATGGCAGTGAGTTAATGAAGCCTGGAGAGTGCCAGGAATGAGTTCGGTTGTCATTTTGAATTTCCTGCCACTGAAACTTGGTGCACAATATGCAGCTGAAGAAGGTGCTGAAGAATTATCTTCACAAGCATACTCATGAGAGACCTGTGATCTCTGTCCTAAGGAGAGTAGAGTGAGTTCATGGAACAAGTACTCTGAAGAAATGTAGGTGACTGTTCAGTGCTGCTGTCTTGGAGCACAGTAGCCTGCTGAAAGGTGTTGGTGGAATTGGGTTGCATTTGAAATTGGTGCTGTATATGAGTGTTGATTCATTTTTGAGGAGTGGAGAAAAAAAAGAAAAAGAGTGTCAACTCGGTTTGGCTTGTTTGTTATTTCTGTAATCCAACAGTGCTGAGGACTCGAACTCGGGCCTTGAGCAGGGAGTCAGGTACTCTACTATATAGGCTATAAGGCCTGCACTGGAACGGCTTCTCTCAGATTCAACACTTTGTCTCCTTCAGTCTTAATTTGTGAAATTGTATGTAGAGAAGCAATCATGAAAAAAATCCAAGCAAACAATGTTTAAGGAATTCTTAATTCTCCTAAACACAAAAATCCAGCAAGGAACTTTTTTGCATGTCAATACCCATTCCTAGCACTGTGTCCTTAGGGAAACATTTTTCCCTTTTTCATTAAGGATGATAATGGAAGTATCTGATTGATCCATGAGCAGAAACATATATCAGGGATCCGAAAACCCCAGGAACAGTGGCAGAGTCAGGACTAGGAGGAATTTAGAATATGCTCAATTGATGAGTACGAATGGTGATATTGGGGAACATTCACACTTGAATCCCTAGCCATTACATTCAAAATTAACTGACACTTTTATAGAAAGTATTTCTTTTTTTTATTTTTCCTTTTGACCTTTTTGAAAAATTCTAAAGAGCAGGGAGCTGTGCATAATGCACAAGTCAGTTCAGGTGCTGGTCCTTTCCCATTATATCAGGAATGGGTGAGGCCGAGGAACTCATGCCTCCTGTTCTAAGCCTGTTTCCCTCAGTAGAAAGTGCATCATCAGTTTAGACAGAATCTGTTGGAAGACATAAACAGGCAAAGGCATGTGGTGATCGCTCATATGTTCTGGGATCCCAGAATGGAAAAGTGGTGGCAAAAAGAAAACATTCCTCATCCAATTACTATCTTCTTCTCGTTATGTTTTCAGTTATTATCTCAAGATTTATTATGGAAAGATAAGTGGCTAAACACATATCCTTGATCCTTCATTTATTTCATTACATTAAATTCCACTCAGGAAAACGTAACAATTGGTTATCATGTCTCCAGTGTCATTAGAGGTATACATGGGAGAACTCCGCTAATCAAAGGGGAAAGAGCAGGCATTGGTCAGCTAGGTTGTGAAGGTTCTGTGGTTTTGAAATTTCAGTAGGGGAAGGCCCTTGATTGCACTCCCCAGAGTGATTGAGAATCCTTGTACAACATGAACTTTGACGAGTGTTTTCCGTGACATTGCGCCTGCACCCCAGATTCCACCTGAGGTCATAGAAGAGCAGACTGAAAACACTGAAGCGTCATGGTTCCCATGGCAACCGCAGACCTTTCATTTCCTGGTCAATTCAAAAACACATTCAAAACATGCGGTGGCTCAGCTGTGAGGGTAAGAGGATAGATGAAGGGAGCGGGTGCCAGGGTCTTGCATTTTGGATGAAATGATTCTATCCTTGTTGCCCGGGTGATGAGGAAGCACACTGTAAGCGGTATGGAGACCAGTGAGCAATAAATCCCCCTAAATACCGGCAGGAAAAGAGATCCCATTGAAGTCTGAGAGCTCGTGCTTCCACTCAGGTCCACCAGGTGGCACTGTGCTCCGTTAGCTGCACCATACTTGCTGACAGGCAGCACATCTGTTTCTTGATGAAGCTAATAAGCCCCCCAAAATTCCAGGGGAACAAGCTGGAACCAAGGGGTGATTGAGAGCAAGTTTTCTACAATCTTAGCACCGGCACCAGTGAATTTGCCCTCCGACCCCATTCCCCCAGTGCTGGGAAAATCCGGGTTTTCTACAGAGTCAGGATACTAGCCTAGGGACCTAGCAGCCACACAGAGAGATGGGTGGTGAATGCTCAGCTCAGTAGAGCATGCAGTGGAGTGCCATGGTTTAGGTGATCATTGATTTGGGACACATCACATACCTTCTGTTAGGTTTCTCCACCTATCCTACGAAGTCTGGAAAGGAGAGAGATGGAACATGGGATGTCCATGTTCCATGTGAAGGTGAGTGGCTCCTCTTGTGACTCATGAAGAGAGGAGTGAGTCATTCACTCAGCATGTTGGAAGGAGAGCAGGATGAGCCTGACATTCAAGGATTGTTGATCTGTGCACTCTCCAACTGCAAGGCCACTCCTCCGTGGCTGCTGCATTTAAAATAGGCTGAACAAAGGAACTTACCTGCTGGGATTTTTCCAGGGTCACATCAAATCAAAACAAGATGCAGAAATGACTTCCCAATCTGTATTCACAAAATGGTTCATCTTCTTGCCAAGACAAATACATCTCTTTGGCAAGGGTCTGTGGGATATTGCGAGGAGTCATCTAAGCAACCCCAGGATGAAGCAGACCACAAGCTGGGGGATGAATTAACAGCCTGGTTATGGCATGATGAGCACAGTTTCACAGGGCATAACACCAGGTTTGAACATACACCATGATGAATCTGGAAAGGTTCAAAGGTTCCAAGCTGAATATTCAAAAGAGGAGGGTGAGAATATTTGGGAGTCCAGAAAAGCTGAAGGGTGTTGATGCCTGAAAACAACTTTGGAGAAGAGCAGCAATCGTGTCAACCCACAAACTCCATGACATATATTCAGCCTCATCATACACTACAAATACAGGAAGTGGTTTTTGCACACTCATTCTCTATGCAACCATGAATCCCGAACCTCATTTCCCTTTTTAGAACAACAATTCTCTTGCAAATTCCTGTCTCTTTTCTGTTGCTCCCAAGGGAGAGCTGAATATACGAATGATGACTCCTAATATTTCTGACATAAGAACCATGTGCATATGCTTTCCCACCTTCACAGCACCTTCCCCCAAGACCTATATTTAAACAAGTTGATCCTGGGATATACAATAATAATCCCTGCACTGCTTCTCTTGAGGAGGTCCATCAACATTAAGAAGAGTCTACAAATGGGCTCCATTCCTCTTGACACTGGAGCTCCAATGATATTGGGTGAATAGGTTGTAAATGCTCCGTGATCCTCCTGAATGCTATCAATACAGGCTAACATCGATTCAGCCCCAAACACTAACTTTATTCTCCGAGAAATCACAGGCAAGTCTCTGCAAAACAAAAGTGTTAGAGATGTTCCAAGGACATGACCATCTTTTTTTTTGTGTTCACCTCCTGGTTTTCCAGTAGACATTGAGGTACACGTGGAAAGTAATGTGGTTTGGAAGTTCCCTTCATTGGCAGACAGTAAGTCAGTGTGTCTAAGAAGCCTGGAGAGTGGCAGGAATAAGTGTGGTTGTCATTTTGAATTTCCTGACAATGAAACCTGGTGCACAATATGCAACTGAAAAAGGTGCTGAAGAATTATCTTCAAAAGCATAGTCATGAGGGACCTGTGATCTCTGTTCTAAGGAGAGTAGAGTGAGTTCATGGAACAAGTACTCTGAAGAAATGCAGGTGACTGTTCAGCACTGCTCTCTTGGAGTACAGTAGCCTGCTGAATGGTGTTGGTGGATTTGGGTTGATTTGAAATTGGTGGTGTTTTCAGTGTTGATTCATTTTGTGATGAGAGGATAAAAGAAAAGAAAAAGACAGTTGAATCAGTTTTGCTTGTTTGTTATTTCTACAATCTGACAGTGTTGGGGACTCGAACTCAGGCCTCCAGCAGGGAAGGCAGGCACTCTATGAGATAGACTATAAGGCCTGCACTGGAAGGCTTCTCTCAGTTTCAACACTTCATCTTTTTCAGTCTTAATTTGTGAAATTGTATGCAGAGAAGCAATCATGACCAAGCAAACAATGTCTAAGGATTTCTTAATTCTCCTATACACAAAAATTCAGTAAGGAACGTTTTTGCATGTCAATACCCATTCCTAGCACTGTGCCCTGAGGGAAAGATTTTTCCCTTTTTCATTAAGGGTGATAATGGAAGAATCTGATTGATCCATGAGCAGAAAAATATATCGGGGATCCAAAAACCCCAGGAACAGTGGCAGAGGCAGGACTATGTGGAATTGAGAATATGCTCAATTGATGAGTATGAATGGAGATATTGGGAAACATTCACACTTGAATCCCTAGCCATTACATTCAAAATCAACTGACACTTTCCAAGAAAGTATTTCTTTTTCTTATTTTTGCTTTTGACTTTTGCAAAACTCTGAAGAGCAGAGAACTGTGCATGATGCACAAGCCAGTTCAGGTGCTGGAGCTTTCGCATCATATCAGGAATGTGTGAGGCCGAGGAATTAGTGCCTCCTGTTCTAAAACTGTTTCCCTCAGTAGAAAGTGCTTCAGCAATTTAGTTAGTCACTGTTGGGACATATAAACAGGCAAAGTTATGTGGTGATGGTTCATATGGATTCCCCAAATGGAAAAGTGGTGGCAAAAAGAAAACATTCCTCATCCAATTCCTATCTTCTCCTCCTTATGTTTTCAGTTATTACTCTCAAGATTTATTATGGAGTGATAAGTGGCTAAAGTCATATTCTTGATCCTTCATTCATTTCGTTGCAATCAATTCCATTCAGGAAAATGCAACAATTGGTTACCAGTTCTCCTTTGACAGGAGAGGCATACCTGAGAGAACTACACTAATCAAAGTAGAAGGAGCAGGCATTCTTCAGCTACGTTGTGAAGGTCATGGGGTTTTGAAACTCTGGTAGGGGAAGGACTTGATTGCACTACCCAGAGTGATGTAATTCCTTGGACAACATTAACTTTGATGAGTGTTTCCCGTGACATGGCACCTGCACCCCAGATTCCACCTGAGGTCATAGAGGAGCAGACTGAGAATATGAAACCATCATGGTTCCCATGGCAACCACAGATCTTTCATCTCCTGGCCGATTCAAATTCATGTTCAAGACATGCGGTGGCTCAGCTGTGAGGGTAAGAGGATAGATGAAGGGAGTGGGTGCCTGGTTCTTGCGTTTTGGATGAAATGATTCTATACTTGTTGGCTGGGTGACAAGGAAACACGCTGTAAGTGGTATGGAGCCCAGTGAGCAATAAATCCCACCATATCGAAGCAGGAAATGGATCCCTTTGAAGTCTGAGAGCTAGCATTTCCACCCAGGTACACCAGGTGGATCTGTGTCTCATTGGATGCACCATACTTGCTGACAGGCATCTGGCTCCTGATGCAGCCTATTTGCCCCCACATATTCCAGTGGAACAAGCTGGGACCGAAGGGTGCTTGAGAGCAAGTTGTTCAATAATCTTAACACTGGCACCATTGGATTTGCCCTCCGACCCCACTCCCCCAGGACTGGGACAAGCTGGAATTTCTACAGAGTCAGGAGACTAGCCTAGGGGCCTAGCAGCTACATGGAGAGATGGGTGGTGAGTGCTCAGCTCAGTAGAGCATGCAGTGCAGTGTCATGGTTTTGATGATCATTGATTTGGGACACATCACATTACATTTGTCGGGTTTCTTCACCTATCCTACAAAGTCTGGAAAGGAGTTAGAAGGAACATGGGATGTCCATGTTCCATGTGAAGGTGAGTGGCTCCTCTGGTGGCTCTTGAAGAGAGGAGCGAGTCATTCACTCAGCATGTTGGAAGGAGGACAGGAGGAGCCTGACATGCAAGGAGAGTTGATGTGTGCACAATCCACCTGCCAGGCCCCTCCTCCGTGGCTGCTGCCTTACAACTCAGTTGCACCCAGAAACTTAACTACTGGGAGTTTTCCAGGAACACATCAAATCAAAACAAGATGCAGAAATGACTTCCCAATCAGTATTCACAAAATGGTTCATCTTCTTGACCAGACATATACCTCTCTGTCTCAAGGGCCTGTGGGATATTGCCAGGAGTCCTCTAAGCAACCCCACGTTGAAGCAGACCACAAGCTGGGGGATGATTTAACAGCCTGGTGTTGGCATGGTGAGCATAGTTTCACAGGGCATAACACCAGTTTGAACATACAACATGATGAATCTAGAAAGGTTCAAAGCTTCCAAGCTGAGTATTCAAAAGAGGAGAGTAAGGATATTTGGTGGGCCAAAAAAGCTGAAGGGTTTTGATGCTGGAAAAAACTTTGGAGAAGAGACTCCATGAAAGTCACCATCAATCATGGTCAACCCACAAACTCAATGACATATATTCAGCCTTATCTTACACTACAAATACAGGAAGGTGCTTTTGCCCACTCATTCTCTAAGCAACCATGAATCCAAAACCTCATTCCCCTTTTTAGAACAACACTTCTCTTTCAAATTCCTGTCTCTTTTCTGTTGCTCCCAAGGGACAGCCGAATATATGAATGATGATTCCTATTTTTTCTGACACTAGAAACATGAGCGTAGGCTTTCCCAACTTCACAACTCCTTCCTCCATTACCTAAAATTTAAGCTAATTGATCCTGAGATATGCAACAGTAGTCCCTGCACTGCTGCTCTTGAGGATGTCCATCAAGATTAAGTAGAGTCTACAAAATGGCTCCATTCCTCTTGATACTGGAGTTCCATTGATATTAGGTGAGTAGAATGTAAGTGCCCCATGATCCTCCTGAATGCTATCAATAGAGGATAACATCAATTCAGCCCCAAACACTAACTTTATTCACCAAGAAATCACAGGCAAGACTCTGCAAAGAAATAGTTTGAGAGAAGATCCAGGGACAAGAGCGACTGCTTTTTGAGTTCACCTCTCATTTTTGCAGTAGATATTGAGGTACATGTGGAAAATGCTGCGGGATGGAAGTCCCTTTCATTGGCATATATTATGGCAGTGTGTCCAAGAAGCCTGGAGAGTGCCAGGTACAATGCGTTTGTCATTTTGAATTTCCTGCCACTGAACCTGGTGCAAAATATGCAGCAGAAAAAAGTGCTGAAGAAATATCTTCATAAGCATACTCATAAGAGTCCTGTGATCTCTGTCCTAAAGAGAGAAGAGAGAGTTCACGGAACAAGTATTCTGAAGAAATGCAGCTGTCTCTTCAGCACTGCTCTCTTGGAGCACAATAGCCTGCTGAATGGTGTTGGTGGAATTGAGTTACATTTGAAATTGGTGCTATTTTAGAGTGCTGATGCATTTTGTGATGAGAGGAGAAAAGAAAAAAAAAAGAGGGACAAGTCAGTTTCACTTGTTTTTTATTTCCACAATCCTGCAGTGCTGGGGACCCAATCCCAGGCCTTGAGCAAGGGAGGCAGTCAATAGACTTTAAGACCTTAACAAGAAAGCTTCTCTCAGTTACAACACGTGTTCACCTTCAGTCTTTATTTGTGAAATTGTATGCAGAGAAGCAATCATGACCAAGCCAAATAATGCCCAAGGAATTTTTAATTCTCCTATTCACAACAATCCAGCTAGAAACTATTTTGCATGTCAATACCCAAGCCTAGCCCTGTGTCCTGAGGGAAAGGGTTGTCCCTATTTCATTCAGGATGATAATGGAAGTAGCTGATTGATCCATGAACAGAAAAATATATCAGGGATCCAAAAATGCCAGGAACTGTGGCAGAGGCAGGACTATGTGGAATTGAGAATATGCTCAATTGATGACTAATAATGGTGATATTGGGGAACATTCAAACATGAATCCCTAGCCATTACATTCAAAATCAAATGACACTTTCCTACAAAGTATTTCTTTTTCTTATTTTTCCTTTTGACCTTTTTGAAAAATACTATAGAGCAGAGAACTGTGCATAATGCACAAGCTAGTTCAGGTGCTGGACCTTTCCCATCATATCAGGAATGGGTGAGGCCGAGGAAGTCGTGCCTCTTGTTCTAAGCCTCTTTCCCACAGTAGAAAGTGTTTCAGCAATTTAGCCACAGGCTGTTGGGAGATATAAACAGGCAAAGGCATGTGGTGATGGCTCATATGATCTGGGGTCCCAGAATGGAAAAATGGTGCATAAAGAAAACATTCCTCATCCAATTTCTATCTTCTCCTCGGTATGTTTTCATTTATTACTCTCAAGAATTAGTACAGAGAGATCAGTGGCTAAAGTCATATCGTTGATCCTTCATTCATTTCATTGCAATCAATTCCACTCAGGAAAATGTATCAATTGGTTACCAGTTCTCCTGTGACATGAGAGGCATACATGGGAGAAGACCTCTAATCAAAGGGGAAGGAGCAGGCATTGGTCAGCTCAGTTGTGTAGGTCATGGGGTTTTGATACCCCGGTAGGGGAAGGCACTTGATTGCATTCCCCAGAGTGATTGTAAATCCTTCTGCAACATGAACTTTGATTATTGTTTGCCGTGACATGGCGCCTGCACCCCAGATTCCACCTGAGGTCATAGAGGAGCGGAGTGAGAACACGGAAACGCCACGGTTCCCATGGCAACCACAGACCTTTCAGCTCCTGGTCGATTCAAAAACACATTCAATACATGCTGTGGCTTAGTTGTGAGGGTAATATGGTAGATGAAGGGAGCGGTTGCCAGGGTCTTGCGTTTTGGAAGAAATGATTCTATCCTTGTTGCCCGGGTGATGAAGGAACAGGCTGTAAGAGGTATGGAGCCCAGTGGGCAATAAATCCCCCCATATACAGGCAGAAAATGGGATCCCATTGAAGTTGGAGAGCTCACACTTCCACCCAGGTCCACCAGGTGACGCTGTGCACTGATGGTCGCAGCACACTTGCTGACAGGCAGCTCATCTGGCTCCTGATGCAGCCTATTAGCCCCCACAAATTCCCGTGGAACAACCTTGGTCCGAGGTGTGCTTGAGAGCAAGTTGGTCAACAATCTTAATACCGGAACCAGTGGATTTGCCCTCTGACCCTACTCCCCTAGGGCTGGAACAACCCGGGATTTCTACAGAGTCAGGAAACTAGCCTAGGGGCCTAGTAGCCACACGGAGAGATGGGTGGTGAGTGCTCAGCTCAGTAGAGCATGCAGTGCAGTGTCATGATTTAGGTGATCATTGATTTGGGACACATCACATTACATCTGTTGGGTTTCTTCACCTATCCTACAAAGTCTGGAAAGGAGAGAGATGGAACATGGAATGTCCATGTTCCATGTGAAGGTGCATGGCTCCTCTGGTGGCTCTTGAAGAGAGGAGCGAGTCATTCACTCAGCATGTTGGAAGGATGGCAGGACGAGTCTCTCATGCAAGGAGAGTTGATGTGTGCACACTCCAACTTCCAGTCCCCTCCTCCTTGGCTGCTGCCGTACAGCTAGGCTGCACCCAGAAACTTACCTGCTTGTAGCTTTCCAGCGTCACATCAAATGAAATAAGATGCAGAAATGACTTGCAATCTGTATTCACAAAATGGTTCATCTTTTTGACCAGACAGATACCTCTCTTTTGCAAGGGTCAGTGCAATATTGCCAGAACACCTCTAAGCAGCCCCAGGATGAAGCAGACCACAAGCTGGGGGATGAGTGAACAGAATGGTGTTGGCATGATGAGCACAGGTTCACAGGGCATAACACCAGGTTTGAAAATACATCATGCTGAATCTGGAATGGTTCAAAGCTTCCAAGCTGAATATTCAAAAGAGGAGAGTAAGGATATTTGAGGGGCCAGAAAAGCTGAACGGTGCTGATGCTGGAAAACAACTTCGGAGAAAGGACTCCATGAAACTCTCCATTGATCGTGGTCAACCCACAATCTCCATGACATATATATTGAGTCTCATCATACACTAGAAATACAGGATGTAGTTATTGCTGGCTCATTCTCTATGCAACCATGAATTCTGAACCTCATTCCCCTTTTTAGAACAACACTTCTCTTTCAAATTCCTGTCTCTTTTCTGTTGCTCCCAAGGGACAGCCGAATATATGAGTGATGATTCCTATTTTTTCTGACAAAAGTACCATGAGCATAGGCTTTCCCAATTTCACTGCACCTTCCCCCACGACCTACAATTTAAGCCAGTTGATCCTGTGATATGCAACAGTAGTCCCTGCACTGCTTCTTTGAGGACGTCCATCAATATTAAGAAGAGTCTACAAACGGGCTCCATTCCTCTTGACACTGGAGCTCCAATGATCCTTCTGAATGCTATCAATGCAGGCTAACATCGATTCAGCCCCAAACACTAACTTTATTCACCAAGAAATCACAGACAAGCCTCTACAAAGCAAAAGGGTTAGAGATGTTCCAGGGACACGAGCATCTGTTTTTGTGTTCACCTCCTGGTTTTCCAGTAGACATTGAGGTACACATGGAAAGTGCTCCGGTGTGAAAGTTCCGTTCATTGGCAGACACTATGGCAGTGTGTCCAAGAAGCCTGGAGAGTGCCAGATATACATGCGGTATTCATTTTGAATTTCCTGCCACTGAAATCTGGTGCACAATATGCAGCTGAGGAAGGTGTTGAAGAATTATCTTCATAAGCATACTCATGAGAAACCCGTGATCTCTGTCCTAAGGAGAGTAGAGTGTGTTCATGGAAAAAGTACTCTGAAGAATTACAGGTGACTGATCAGCACTGCTCTATGGGAATAACCTGCTGAATGGTGTTTGCATTTGAAATTGGTGCTCTTTTAGATTGCTGATTCCTTATGTGATGAGCGGAGAAAAGAAAAGATAAAGAGAGATGTGTCAGTTTCGCTTGTTTGTTATTTCTGCAATCCCACAGTGCTGGGGACTCAAACCTGGGCCTCAAGCAGGGGAGGCAGGCACTCTTTGAGTTATAAGGACTGCACTGGAACGGCTTCTCTCAGTTGCAACACTTGATCAACTTCAGTCTTAATTTATGAAATTGTATGCTTGAAACTGAGGCTCAGAACAAGGATGTCGGGAGTGAACTGAGTGGCCTGAGGCTTCTGTGTTGATGGTGGCAGCCTCCTTTGACTTCCCTGTTGTTGTAAATCCTGGAGCCCTGTACCCCACTCTACAATGAATGCAGCGACTGGGAGTCCAGGATTCCCTGGGCATCCTGATCATGCACAGGTGACATGTATCAAGTTGTTCTTCCTTTCTCCCTAAGTTTAGAGAAAGAGCTTGTTGTTCATGAGTGCTTCTTGACACTGCCAGACCTTGGGACCATGGTTCTGCTGCAGACTGTTTTCATCCACGACTTGTGCAGCCATGTCCTGAAGGTAAAGCCCCGCTGGACTAGAGGGGCAGGGACTTTCCACCCCACCACCATGGGCAAGGACAAGCTGGTGATATTAATTGATTAGTGTGAGTGGATCTTATGGGAATGGAAAATTTTAGGTACAAAATGGCTCTCAGTTCTCACCAGCTGCAGAATATCCCCATTCCACTGAACACAGGTTTCTGAAAGGCACAGTTGGTCTCTGTGAGCATGAGCTCTCCTTTTTCTACTCATTGGCACATGCTACAGGCTCACCTGGCCTGACAGTCTCTGCAGTAAGAGAGACAGAGGTCAAATTCTAAAGGCTGGAATCTCATGGCCACTCCAGGTCAGTTGAGACTCAGTGTCTCCTTTTATTCTCCCATCCTTATCCCAGTTTTTAGAGTCATTTTGAATTATCTACCACATACCAAATGCTGCTCCCCTGACCTTGTCACCTACTCCCATACTGGCCCTTGCCAACTTGGTCTGTACACTTAGGTATTAAAGACTTGACTCACTTTCCTAATGCTGTCCTTGAGCACTGGAAGAATATAGAAATGTCCTTAACCCCTGTGGCCAGACCTGGAGGTGCAGAGGTGGAAAGACCCAGTTCCTGTGCATCTCTGCAGGATCAAATTCAGGGCATAAGTCCTGCTCCAAGTCTCCAGTTGGATCTCAACCTCCCTCACTTCCACTTTCCCATCCTGCCTCCCACACTCTCTGACTTGGGGTAAGAGAACTGATGTGTTCCAGTCTAGAAGTCTCTGTGGGCTGCTATAAGTAAATGTCACAGACTGGGTGGCATGAGCATCAGAAATGCTTTCCCACAGTCCTAGAGGCTGAAAGTCCAGGGTCTTCTGGCAAAACAGGATTGACCCTAGGCCTTCTATCAAGACCTGCTGGTGGCCACCAGCTCTGGGTGTGCTCACATTGCTTCTGAGTCTCTTCTTCAACAGACACTAATCCTGCTGCACCAGAGTCCTGCCCCCATGATTGCACTGAACCTTAATTACTTCCTCAGGTATTTACATCTCTACTGTCAGGTGTGCCATGGTGGTGGGATGTCGGGGTTTCCAGGACCCCCAGCCTTGGGCACGGTCAAGATGGCGCCTGACGCTGAGCCAAAAGCAGCCAGCTATACAGTAAACAACCAGCGAATTCTAATGATTGGCTAGTTAACGATGTGATTAGAGCATGCCTCCCTCGTGTACCTATTCTATGCCTGCAGCTGTCCGCGGTTTACCTCGAGTGCCCCCCCGATTGGTTAAAGTGTATATAAGCCTGGTGGGTGGGAGAGTAAGGGAGCGGAAGAAGCTGAGGGCGGAAGAAGCTGAGGGCGGAAGAAGCTGAGGGCGGAAGAAGCTGGGAGTGCGCAGAAGCTGAGAGAAGAAGCTGAGAGAAGAAGCTGAGAGAAGAAGCTGAGAGAAGAGAAGCTGGGAGTGCGTGGAAGCTGGGAGTAAGAGAAGTGTAGGAGAGGGACTGTGCATAATAAACTTCCAAAGCTTCAGACGTTTGTCGTGTCTCTCTCTGCGGCCAGAGGGAACGCAATAACTGGTGCCAAAACCCGGGAAGATGAAAACCTTATAAAGAAAACAAGGTAAGATATCTAAAAAAAATTTTTTATACAAATTAAACTGGTTATAAAAAAGTTAAAAGGTATCGGGATACGCCATCAGCGGTCCTGATGCGTGGAACGCGTGTTAAAAGGTATCGAGATACGCCATCAGCAGTCCTGACACGTGGAACGCGGGTTAAAAGGTATCGGGATACGCCATCAGCGGTCCTGACGTGTGGAACGTGGTACAATTAAAGTGAAAGTAGAAACACGTTTGAAGCGGTCCAATTAGGGTGTAGGTAGTACGTGAAAAGCCGCTATAAAAATTCTAATGCACACTTGATAGTTTTCCTTTCAGTAATCTCGTTGCTCCTGGCAGCTAGGCCACTGTTTGTTATTGTAACTGCCATAACTAAAGCTATTCAAATTAATAACAATGGGGTCTGAATGCAGCAACCCCTCAGGGAGCTATTAAAAATCCATGAGATGCCATTATTCAGAATGCAGCAACCCCTCAGGGAGCTATTAAAAAACCATGGGACGCCATTAAAGGAAAAAACAGCTAAAGTAAGAGAAGCTGCTCAGTGTGCCACAAGGGGGATCTTCATGAACAGGATCTAATAGTAACAGAAAAGAACGCTTAAAGAGAATAAAGTGAGGAAAAATTGAGTGGTGGTGACCTAGAAAATAATTGCTCAAAAAATCTAAGAACAAGGGAAAAAAGGAACTAAGTCTAACACAAAGAACCCCCAAAAGGAATAACCAAGTGGTAGTGAAAACTTAAGAACAAGGTGAAAAGGTAGGAGAAACCTAAGCCTAATAAAAGAGCTTCAAAATTTGTAGAACCTGCCCATATTTGAGGAGCAAATGGAGATACCATCAACCATTAGAAAAACTTTAAAGAGGCAGTTAAGACTATTGGAGACAACTATGCAGAGCAGTGTTATCTGGAGGATAATGTCTAATTGGAGAGCTCAGTGGCAAGAAATAGCTGTTGAAACTGCTTGCAGAAACATAGTGGCAAGGTTTCCCGATAGAAATGTTGAGATGTTAATAGGAGAAGGCCAATATGCTTCAATAGATGCACAAAATCAGCAGCAAGGAGATAATGCCCTAACAAAAGATAAGAGATGACTATAGTAAAATCTGTTACACCTTATGCCCCAGAACTTTGCCCAAGGCGCAGAAGGGAAACACGTTGGGCTAACGAGTGCAAATTGGTTACTGTTGAGGGAAAGCAGCATGCAAGTGATGCTGCTCCTCCTCGCAATGGCGAGCCTGAGCCTTCCTCCAATAACAAAACTCAGACGGAAAGGCAAACCCGGAACCTATGGGCCATTGTTAGCCTGGCCATATTTTTCATTTCTAACTAACACATTTTTTATCCTTTCTTTTCTTGTTTTTCACCAATTCCTCTACAAGCCTGTCAATTCTACTGATGATTTCTCAGGTCGTGCTGCTTTTGGTGACAAAGATATCTCTAGCCTTTCTTTGCCTTAACAGGAGGAATTTCTGCACTTTGCCATTGGAATCATACTACAAATCAGACCCAGAGTAGAGCAACTCATTCTGCTGACCCTAGCTGTGATATTGCTTTTCCTCCCACGTCAGCTTGTGTATTTCCTCCCTTTTATGTTTCTACCAACTAACATTTCTAATAACACCTCTTAACTGTTCACTAACCATGTGCTATCTCTCACAATGCTGGAATGGTTCTTTTGCCACCCGTGCAATTTGCACATTTCTATCTTCCTACCAGTCCTAGTTTCTGTTGCAGATGTAGAATTGCCAGTGCTATTGTCGAGAAGCAGGAGAGGCTTTGACATTGCAACAGCCGTGATCATTGTCATCAGCAGTCCTTGTGGTAGCAGCATTGACACAACCATAACAACGATCATTTGGCCGAGAATGCAGCTGCAGCCTTGCAGACCAGAGACTATATCAGAGAGTGGACTCATTATAAGAACAAGTGGATACCTTGCAAGAACTTTTGGGACTGGGATGCGTTTATTCCCTGAGAGCTGTTTAGTGTTGCCCGTATTGTAACACTACTGGGATGTATATTGTTTCTGTATTTAATATGGCTATATGGTTTTTCTTCTGTTTATAGATTTGTCAAACAGCAGGGCAGGCTTAGGAGCTATGGTGGTACTCCTCTGCCTTGGCCTCCTTCTCTTCATTCGTTTTGGCATGCATCTACGAGCTAGCCAATAGAGAGATCAAATTATTTTTCATCAGGCCATGACCGCCCTAAAGGCCGACAGCCCCCCATTAGTATGGCTCTTGATGCTGGACCGGTAGTCAAGGACGGGTAATGAAGGAGGTGGCTGTGTACCGACCTAAGACAGGAGCTGCAGCATGCTCTGCAGGCTCTGATGATGGGTAAGGACATATGCTGACCACTCAACCTAAGACAGACACGGTCCCGAACCTTAGTTTAATAATAAAGAATGGGGATCTGTCGGGGTTTCCAGGACCCCCAGCCTTGGGCACGGTCAAGATGGCGCCTGACGCTGAGCCAAAAGCAGCCAGCTATACAGTAAACAACCAGCGAATTCTAATGATTGGCTAGTTAACGATGTGATTAGAGCATGCCTCCCTCGTGTACCTATTCTATGCCTGCAGCTGTCCACGGTTTACCTCGAGTGCCCCCCCCTGATTGGTTAAAGTGTATATAAGCCTGGTGGGAGGGAGAGTAAGGGAGCGGAAGAAGCTGAGGGTGGAAGAAACTGAGGGAGCAGAAGAAGCTGAGGGCAGAAGAAGCTGGGAGTGCGCAGAAGCTGAGAGAAGAAGCTGAGAGAAGAAGCTGAGAGAAGAAGCTGAGAGAAGAGAAGCTGGGAGTGCACGGAAGCTGGGAGTAAGAGAAGTGTAGGAGAGGGACTGTGCATAATAAACTTCCAAAGCTTCAGACGTTTGTCGTGTCTCTCTCTGCGGCCAGAGGGAATGCGATATTGGGATATTGGAAGGTGAGCCAGTTATTCCTCCTATGGTTCATATCCTTTGCATTGAGCTTCCTGTTTTTGTCTTTCTCCTGCGGGGACCTTCCTGACACTGTGGTGGGGAAGGGACAATCCTGCAAGTCCACCTGCTTCTAATGGGAGTCTTCCCTGCTTGGTCCACCATGGACCCCACCACCTACCCTCTGGCTCTCCCTCACCTCTTCCTTTTCTGAGCCTCCTCTGCTTTCCCTGCCATGTTTCTGTCCCTGACCTACCCTTCACACAGTATCCTTGTGCATTTTCAAGGGTGCAGCCCCTCCTGCTGGGCCAGTGCCCCTTCTGTGCTTGGTGTACAGGATCACAGCCCCACGGCCTGCAGGGCTCACAGCCCCGAGTCTAGCATGGAGCTCATCTCCTGGCTCAGGAAGATGACAGAGGAAAAGGAACAGAGGCAACTTCTCCTGCAGTTTAGTAGGCATGGTGATGATGAAACACAGTACCTTGAGAGAGCTGCCTGTGGTTGATTCACATGTATATGTGTGTGTGTGTGTGTGTGTGTGTGTGTGCACTGAGTATGTGCAGTGAGCATTTCTGTGGTGTGTGCTGTGTGTGATGTCCATGAATATGGTGTGCGAAAAATGTGTATGCTGTGTGCATTTTGTGGTATGTGTGTTGTGTGTTTATGTGTGTATGGGTGTGATGTGTACATAGTGTATGCTATGTGTTCTGTGTGATGTGTGGTACATACATGGTGATGTGTGTTTAGTGTGTGTATGGCATGTACCTTTTGTCATATATGGTATGTATCATTCAAATGTGTTATGTGTGTTGTGTGTGTAGTATGTACGTGGTGTAATATATATGTGTAGTGTTCTTGGTGTGTATTTTATGCATGTGGTATGTGTGTAGTGCATAGTATGCATGTAGTTTGCTGCATGTGTGTAGTGTGTATGGTGTCATGTGTTTTGTGTCATATTTGGCATGTGTGTGGCATGTCATTTGTGTAGCATATGTTCTACATAATTGGTGGACAGTATGTTGTGTATGTGTAGTGTGAGTGGTGTGATGTGTGTTGTTTGTCATATGTGATGTGCATAGTGTATTTGTGGTGCATTGCATGTATAAACATGTAGTATGTGTATGATGTGTTGCATAGTTGTAGTGTGCATGGTGGGTGTGTTTGTATTATTTGTGTTTTATGTGGTATACTACATGTATAGTGTGTGTGCTTTGTATGTGGTGTATGGTATATTGTGTGTAGGCAGTATGTGTGATATCTATTTTCTTTTTTTTTTTGTAGTACTGGGGATCGAACTCAGGGCCTTGTGTTTTTGAGGCAAGCATTCTACCAGCTGAGCTATCTCCCTAGCCCCCTCTATTTTCTTATGTGTGGTATGTGCTATGTTATTTGTGCAGTATGCATGTGGCATGTTGTATACATGTAGTGTGAATGCTCTGAGTTTTGCATTTTTCATACTGTGTGTGGTGTGAGTTGTGTGTTGTTCCTGTTGTATGTGGTGTGAGTTGTGTGTATTGTGTCTGGAGGGTGAGAACCAACCTGGTGGCCTTGTGTTCCTGACTAGTTCCCTCTCTCTGGGGGTTACCTGTGCATCCATCAACTCACACCATTCCCTTTCATACCAGGACCTGATGCCTCCTGGCAGTTCCGGGGCCTGCCTCACAGTCAGCAAGAAAAGCTGATGCCATACTGCTGATGGTGTCCTGGCTGTGACCTCCTATCCCACCACCAGCACCTCAAGGGCCCTTGGTGGTATATCTAACCCTCAAACACCCTGGTGGAACCTGTGCAGACACATGGCTTCAGTACCTATTCCTACAGGGCAATCTCTGCAGGCTGGTTAGCACCTCCAAAATCAGCCTCCTCACAGCTATGCAGTAGTGGATGTCATTCCAGAAATGCACCAGCTCCTTGCTTCTTCCTGACAACTGGCAACTCTGGAAGAAGAACATGCTGAAACCTGGATGCCTCAGAAACACCAGCTGTTATCCCTCAAAACCAACCTTGGCATAGGCAGTAAAAACTGTGAGGAGGGATTAGGTGTGGGTTTGAACCAAATTATCAGCAAATCTCCAGTGTGTTGAAGCAGGGCAGTGGTTACACTGCCAACTAGGCTGTAAACAGTGACCCTCTAAAGCAGGCAGTTCTCAAGCTGTACCTCAGTTTTGTCACCAAAGGATCAGGCCCAAAAACCTGATCCTTGACTCCTTTTGACCATCCCAACAAAGCATGGTTCTCAGTTGCACAGATGAAGAATAGAAGGCCTGGAGAGGCCCAGCAATCCAACTTTGGGTGCACAGCAAAGGTGACATCACAGTCAGGCCCACAGCATTCTGACCCCAGGGACCAGTCTTTGACAAACACCTTAAGTGAACAAATATCATCTCCTAACCAGCAAGACTAGGCTCTCAGGTGTGACGTATGCTCTGAGCTGAGTGGGATAAAGGGGTTCCTGCTGTGTTCAGTGACAGCTCACTCTCCCCCAGAATTAAACAAGCAACAAGCTCTAGAAAGTGGAAAAAAGCAAGAACACTGTGTGTACACTGTTAATCTAGATGTCTCTCAAACCACTTTGTCTAACATTTTAATCAGTAGAGTATTAAGCAAATGATCTTACTATGTGCAATTAATACTGAAACTGATTTAAGAATAAATTCTCCAAGTCTGCCTTTGTAATCTCCATTTCTTCTGTTTTTGCTTCATGAGTTTGTAAGTTGTTTAATTTGTACTGTTGGTGCATATATTAAGTAAACACCCATTTTTTTGAGGTGCTATAATTTAAAGACTTAAACAATATTATCTGAAATTCACAGAATCTTTTAAAAATTGATATTAGGTGCTGAGGTACAGCTTGTTGGTAGTTTTCCTACATGCATGCAGCACTGTGTCCACTATCAAGCAAAAACAAATGAAAAATGATAAATCAAGCAATGTGAATGCTACCACCATGTCATTTGACATAAAACTTGCCAAAATTCTGTAATAGGTTCTTGAAATTTAAGGAATGGTTCCAACTTTATTTTCTCTACTTTGCATTTTTAAGTTTATTTTTTCTTCAAAATTTTTAAAAAGTATGGTGAGATTTTTAATCTACATAACATTTGGATTATTTTTATAAGATTTGAGTGTAGTTAGATTTTTCTACTGTTAAAATATTGCTAATTTTTAAAATGCAAAAATCTTCAAAACCATATTATGTTTCTCAAACTTTCTGAAAAGCAGCAGTTATTTTTTTAAATAAAAATAACTTCGTGAGCATGCAAACAGGTTATAAACATCAAATGTATATCACTGAAATGTAATTATATTTAAATCAACAAAGTTTTAGGTTAGATACCAAGGTCACTGTTAAATGAAGAATCTTCAACAACTTGAACAAGTTTAAAAAATGATTCATAATCCAGGAGCACAAAGCACAAGAGTAGGAGCACAAGATGAGGCAACACTTAGAGACAGAATAGAGATGCAAGACCTTACAAGACCTTAACTGGTTACAAAGTTAGTTTTCAGGTTGCCAATTTTGTTTGTCTGTTTTGGCCAGCTGAGACCTTCCTGCTGTGATTGGCTGGGATTCTCTTGTTAGTTAAAATAGAACTCTCTTAGCTAGGCTTTCAGTACTAAATAGATTGCAGATGGATGTTGCTTTCACAACAACATTGGGGGTGGGAGAGCCAGAGAAAGACAAGTGTGTTCAGAAGACATGGAGCCATACTAATCATTCAAGACTCTCTGTTTCCACATGGAATTGTAAACAACAACTCAGGACATTTTGCATAAGGGAGTAGGACCAGACGAAGCCTCTGTCTGAAGGTGACCTACCCCCAACACGCTGCCAGTTTTGTGGAGTTGCAAAAATGTCTGTGGGTATGTAAAAGATTATCCTCTATGGAAAGATGGGATAGGTGTGCCTGACTTCATCACAAACTTCAGCTGCAGCCAACCTGAGCAGATTTCTCAGGTGCTACAACCATGGGACTTAACTCGAGCCCTGGGATGTGAGAGAAGTCAGTTCTGCTTTCCTTAGTTTGAAATCCCCCTCCTGATTTTGTTGAATAAATGTTCAGATATTTATGTCTCTCAGGGGTTTAGCAGGTAGGTGGCTCTCCATATATGCATTTCCACATCCTCATATTCAACCAACCTTAGCTGCAAAATATTTAGAAACAATTCCATCTGCACTATATAAATAGGAATATTTTTTGGTTATTACTACCTTACTTGTTACAAAGTGCTTATGTTCTACAAGGCATTCCATTTTATGTCCAGATGGTTTATAAAATGCAAATGTGTGCATGCATTATATGCAAATACTGTACCATTTCCTAGGAATGACTTAATCATTCCTGGATTTTGGTATCTTTGGGGCTCCTGGAACCCCTCCAATCCAGCAGTTAAAAGATTTCTGTGATAATGGGCCTCTGCAAAACTTATGTGATATCCGGTCCAGGCTACACCCTCAGAGCCCTGGCATTATCCAGGCACACACTTGATATAGAAGGAAGCCATCTAAGAGACCAGAGCTGGAATCCATTCAAAGTGCCTGCTAGAGCCAGGCATGAGATGGGGATTCAGTTTTATGAACAGGTTATAAGGGGTGAACCTCCCTTGATTGGAGGGGAGCCTTGATCTGATGGTAGTTAAAATTCTGGGAATGGACATGAAGCCAGGAAGTCATCTGACCCCTACCTGTCTACTTTCTGTGAAGTCTCCATCTGCCATAAAGGGACGTGGCTCCTCCCTTCATTCCTCCCCTCACTTCATTATGCAGGGGTCTTTCAGTATTGTCCCACCTCCATTTCTGAGGTGCTGCTTCATTTCCACAGCAGCCTGCTGGTGTTGGGTTGTTAGTGAGGAATTGCTGGCCTGAGCATCATGTTGTGGGGGCCACATCTGCAGGTTTGCGTGCATGCGGGTGTGTGCATGCCTAGGTCCCAGGTTCTGGTCCCAACTTTGCCTGCCAGGAGTACCAGACTGTCCACATGGATAGTGGCTGGGAGGTGCACACCGAATGGCTGAGAAAATCACCCCTAGATAACAAGTTACAACTCTGTGTGATTGCGGGTCTGTGCAGAACTGTGACAATCCAGAGGGAGCATGGGCATTAGGTGTGGATGGAGGGAAGTGTGGGGGGAAGGGCATCACCTCGAAAGACTCTCCCCAGCCAGCCTCCCCATAAATTCAATCAATTTCAAAGTTTATATCAGGTACTTGGGAGGAAAGGGGTGAATCTCTAGGGCTCAGGGCCATAGATGCACCTTAAGTTTATGCTGAGCATCAAGCAGGGACTGAACCTGCCCCTCCTCCCACCCTCCATCCTTGCAGTCACTTTCAGTGGTCCACAGTTGCTGTTGGCCTGCAGTGCTGATTTTGCCCTCATGTTCCATTTACTTAAAGCTGTAATGAAGGGAAGATGAGCAGTACCTTTCCAATCTTTCACCTGACTCTTTCTTCTGATGTCTCTTTCTTCTCTTGAGAAAGGCAACTTGCATGCTACTGGTTTTCATCTCTGAGCCTCCTGGATGAGACTGACACATATAGCCCAACCATGAGGATGAAACTTCATTAAATTTCTCTGCCAGGGTTGATTTGTGAACACCTGCCCTGCATATCCATCTGAGAAGTAATGCCTGTACTCTTTTCCAGAGCGCACAAATTCACCACACCCAGAACTAATCTCCTCTTCATCCCTCTGACCTTCACCCCATAACTGCACAGCAAATGGTGCCACCAACTAGCCACTTGTCTGCTGAGAAATGTGAAAATTATCTTTGAGCTCCTGTCACACAGTAATCTATGTTAGACCCCCACCAGACTAAATACTCTGGCTATGAATGCCCCACCCACCATCTTTTTTTTTTTTTGATGCAAAAGCAAAAGGGTCTTTATTGCAAGCTTGAGTTTGGACTCACAGCATTACTGATGCTGCAGGTACTGGCGGAAAGTCCCAAGTCTTTATTCAGTGGAATTTTTTTTTATTGTAAACAAATGGGATCCATGTTGTTTCTCTGTTTGTACATGGTGTAAAGGCATACCATTTATGTAATCATAAATTTACACAGGGTAATGTTGTTTGATTCATTCTGTTATTTTTTCCCTTCCCCCATCTCTCCCACCCCTCTTTTCCCTCTATACAGTCCTTCCTTCCTCCATTCTTCACCCCCTCCCTAACCCTAACTCTAACCCTAACACTAACCCCTCCCATCCCTCATTATGTGTCATCATCCACTTATTAGCGAGATCATTTGTCTTTTGGTTTTTTGAGATTGGCTTATCTCACTTAGCATGATATTCTCCAATTTCATCCATTTGCCTGCAAATGCCATAATTTTATCATTCTTTATGGCTGCGTAATATTCCATTGTATATATATATACCACAGTTTCTTTATCCATTCATCAATTGAAGGACATCCCTTGACTCCATGTACAAATAGAGAAACAACATGTTTCCCATTTGTATACAATAATAATAAAAATAAAATAATAAAATAAAAATATGAATGAATTTACACATATGAATGAGTTTATACCTATATAGATAAAAAAAAATTGAAGGACATCTAGGTTGGTTCCACAATCTGGCTATTGTGAACTGAGCAACTATGAACATTGATGTGGCTGTATCTCTGTAATATGCTGACTTTAAGTCCTTTGGGTATAGGCCGAGGAGTGGGATACTGGGTCAAATGGTGGTTCCATTCCAAGTTTTCTAAGGAGTCTCCACACTGCTTTCCCTAGTGGCTGCACTAATGAGTGTACCTTTCTCCCCACATCCTCGCCAACACCTGTTGTTGCTTATATTCTTGATAATCGCCATTCTAATTGGGGTGAAATGGAATCTTAGAGTGGTTTTGATTTGCATTTCTCTTATTACTAGAGATGTTGAACATTTTTCCATATGTTTGTTGATTGCTTGTAGATCTTCTTCTGTGAAGTGTCTGTTCATTTCCTTAGCCCATTTGTCAATTGGATTATTTGCATTCTTGGTGTAGAGTTTTTTGAGTTCTTTATAGATTCTGGAGATTAGTGCTCTATCTGAAGTATGATTGGCAAAGATTTTCTCCCACTCTGTAGGCTCTTTCTTCGCATTGCTGATAGTTTCCTTTGCTGAGAGAAAGATTTTAGTTTGAATCTGTCCCAGTTATTGATTCTTGCTTTTATTTCTTGTGCTTTGGGAGTCCTCTTGAGGAAGTCTGGTCCTAAGCTGACATTTTGAAGCTCTGGACCTACTTTTTCTTCTATAACATGCAAGGTCTCTGGTCTGATTCTGAGGTCCTTAATCCATTTTGAGTTTAGTTTCGTGCATGGTGAGAGATATGGGTTTAGTTTCATTCTGTTGCATATGGATTTCCAATTCTCCCAGCACCATTTGTTGAAGAGGCTATCTTTTCTCCATTGCATATTTTTGTCCCCTTTGTCTAGTATGAGAAAATTGTATTTATTTGGGTTTGTGTCCATGTCCTTCTGTACCATTGATCCACCTTTCTATTTTGGTACCAATACCATGCCGTTTTTGTTACTATTGCTTTGTAGTAGAGTTGAAGATCTGGTATTGCGATACCACCTGCTTCACTCTTTCTGACAAGGATTGCTTTAGCTATTCTGGGTTTTTTATTCTTCCAGATGAATTTCATAATTGCTTGCTCTATGTCTGTAAGGTACATCATTGGGATTTTAATTGGAATTGCATTGAATCTGTATAGCACTTTTGGTAGTATGGCCATTTTGACAATATTAATTCTTCCTATCCAAGAGCATGTCCACCCATCATCTTGAGGCTTAGCATTGCTCATCTCTGACAGCCACATGGGAGCTCACCCATGTGTGAAGCTCTATACTATACCATTCACTTCATATTAATTTAGTATTGTTCACCCTGTGATCAGGGCCATCTAGTTTTGTCCTGAAGCTGGAGCACTGTAAAAGAAGCAAATGTTTTATACTGAGGTAGTTGAACATGTGTTCCCATGTGACCTAATTTGAAAACCTGTGCTGTGACCTCATCAGGTGCTGACAGCAGCAGAGTCAGGATGCAGAAGGCCTCCAGTGCTAAGAGCCTCTCCTGTCTCCCTTTCTTTACCTCTTCCCCTCCTCAGCCCTGCCAAACCATTAATTCCCAACATTCCTGAGTTGTCCTCTGTGTCTGTAACCTGGTCATCTCACCTTTGCTTCTTTGTTGAACTCAGGTAGAATGTTACCTTTTGGATATTTTCAATTTGGGTTTCTATGAACTTGTTCAAGTTATTGTGTGCCAACAGTTCATTTTCTCTTTGTTAAGTGGTATTCAGGTCCATGGTTGTACCAGTCTTTTGGTTTGACCATTTGCTCCCTTGTATTTCAAGAATGCTTATGGCTAAGAGAATTGTACACCTTGATTGCATAGTACACTCAAATATGTTGCTGTTTTCTTTAAATATTCTTTGCTTTTATTTTATATTGTGTTTTAAGAATACCTCATGCACTCAAGATAGTAATCCTTTGCTCAAAGTATGGTTAACTATTTTTTGTGTGTGTGTTGAATACTGGATATTGAACAGTGGGGCACTTTACAAATGATCTACATCCCCAGTTCTTTTTATTTTATTTTTATTTTTAAGATGAGGCCTCACTAAGTTTCTGAGACAGTCCTCAATTTGAGGATGAAGTAATACTGTCTCAGCCTCCCATGTTTTTCAGTTGACTTGCATGGGCACCACACACAGCTTGCATTTTCATTTAGTCTGTTACTTGTATTTTTATCCCCTGAACCAGGGCTTTCACTGAGCAGAAACTTACCAATTTTTCAATCTTTCCTTTTGTAGATTGCACTTTATTGTCAAATCTGGGAATGCTTTGCTTAACCCTAGATTCTGAGTGTTTTTAATTTTTAGTTTTGTTTTAATAAATGGTATTTTTTGGATCTACAATATCCCCAAAACAGGTGTCTGTGCTGCAGTGTTCAGAGGTGAAGAGATTAAAAGGGCTCTAACCTCATCAGTGGGTTAACCCACATAATGGGTTAATAATTTGAAGGGAGCAGGCAGAGTTACAGCTCAGTGGTAGAGGATCTGCACAGCATGAGTAATGCCTTGGATTCCAACCCCACTGTGCACAAAAAATATAAATTAAGTTAATGATTTGAGGGGACATACTGTGAGGTGTTGAAAATGAGAATCAAGTCGGGTTTGTCTAGTGGAAGTGGATTCCAGGGTGTGGCCTGGGGGACTGTAAGTTCCCTTACTGCCTGTCTCTCTGTCCCTGATTTCTGGTTGCCAGAGCTGAGAAGTTTTTCACTTTCCTACCCATTCTCTATGAGGTTTCTGCAGAAAAGTTGGCCAACTGCCCTCTTGACACCATGAGTCAAATAAACTCTGGCTGCTCCGAGATGCCCTTCTCAGGTGTATTGGTCACAGTAGGGAGGAGATGACCAACACACTGTGCATCTTATAGGGCTGTATTTTCCCTCATGTCCATGACCCATTCTAAGTTTTTTATAAGATTTGAGACAGTTCATTTCCTTTTTCCAGTGGATGTTACCTGCTGTCCCTGCACCATTGTGGATCAAGCTGCTATTCTTTCACTGAATTGCTCCCTTGTCTTTGTGCAGAGTTGGCTGGTCCATTTCTCTGGCTCTCTTCTGGTGCTCTGTTCCAAACTGTTGACCCTGTGTCTCTCCCTCTGTCCACCTCACCGTTAGTCACCTTTGTAGGTAAAGCAGGTGCCAGCCATGGCCAGATGTCAGGAGGACCCCTGTCACTCCCTGTGCTCAAATGGGAATCCAAGAAATGTGGGTCATGATGAAGCAAAAGGTGCTTTGTGACCAAATCTCATGCACTTCAACCCCTCCTTCATCTACAATTGTGCCACCTTGTTCCTCCATCAGCTCACACATGCCAACTCTCTACCACCCTCAGGGGAGACCTCTTGGGTCCTCCTCTATACAGCTTCTGAGTTAGACTGGCCCACATTTCTCTGTGATTATTTTTCATGAAAAATTCAGAGCTCCAACACATCCACCTCAGAAAAGACAGGTCAAGGGGGAGTGCTAATTTACTTTTTTAATTAATTTTTTAATTTATTCTAATTAGTTGTACATGACAGTAGAATGCATTTATATATTTTATTAAATCATACATAAATGGAGCTTAATTTCTCCTTTTTCTGGTTGTATATATTGTAGCATCACATCAGTCATGCAACTATATATGTATATGAGGTAATAGTGTCTCTTTCACTCTACTGTCCTTCCTACCCTCATATCACTTCCTCTCCCTTTACTCCCCTCTACTTAATATGAAGTAACTCTATTCTTCCCTAGCACTTTGCCCTCATATTGTGAATTAGCATCCACATATCAGGGAAGATATTCAGACTTTGCTATTTTGTGTTTGGCTTATTTTGTTTTGCATGATATTCTATAACTCCGTCCAATATTGACAAATGCCATAATTTCATTCTTCTTTAAAACTGAATAATACTCCACTGTGTGTATGTTATGTATTTCACATTTTCTTTTTCCATTCATCTGTTGAAGGGCACCTAGTTTGCTCCCATATTTAAACTATTGTGAGTTGAGCTGCTATAAACACTGATGTGGTTGCATCTCTGTAGTATGCTGATCTCTAAATAATTTGGGTATAAACCAAGGATTGGGGTAGCTGGACCAAATTGTGGTTCCATTCCAAGTTTTCTGAGGAATCTCCATACTGCTTTCCATAATGGTTGCACCAATTTGCTTTCCCACCAACATTGTATGAGTGTACTTTTTCCCCACATCCTCACCAACATTTATTGTTACTTGTGTTCTGGATAATTGCCATTCTGATTGGAATGAGGTGAAATCTTAGAGTGGTTTCAATTTACATTCCTTTAATTACTAGAGATGTTGAACATTTTTCATTTATTTACTGATTGATTTAACCTAGAGATCATTGCTTTATCTGAGGTGTATGTTTTAAAGATATTTTCCCAGGTTGTAGAGTCTCTTTATATTATGATTGTTTCTTTTGCTGAAAAAATCTTTTTAGTTTGACTCCAACCCATTAATTGATTATTGATTTAACTTCCTGCACTTTAGGGGTCTTAATAAGGAAGTCAGATCCTAGGCGAAGATTTGGGCCTAATTTTTCTTCTAGTAGGTGCAGGGTCTCTGTTCTAATCTGTAAATTTATAATCTACATTGAGCTGTTTTTTTTGTGTGTGTGTGTAGAGTGAGAGATAATGGTTTATATTTGTTTTTGAAAAAATAAGAAACCCTGAATAGCCAAAGCAATCCTTAGCAAGAAAGTGAAGCAGGAGGCATCAGAATACCAGACCTCAAATTCTTCTACAGAGGTATAGTAATAAAAAAAAGCCTGGTATTTGCACCAAAACAGACACTTAGACCAGTGGTACAGATAGAATACACAGAGACACACACACATAAATATGGTTATCACATACTAGACAAAGGCAACAGAAACATTAACTAGAGAAAAGATAGCCTATTCAACAATAGTGCTATGAAAAATGGAAAGCCACATATAATGAAATAAAATCAAACTTTTAGCTCTCACCCTGCTTTTGGGTTCTGATTGCAAGATTCTCTTTGGTGTAGTCAGACAGTATGGCATACTTGAGGACATTAGTACAGCTGTGTGAATGTACTAAAACTGACAGGAATTTGCATTTTGAAATGGTGGCATTTACAGCATGTGAATTATTTTTCATTTTTTTAATAAAAGAAATTCCTTGGGTTTTGGGGGACCAACCAGGTTCAGGTCCCCTGGAATTGAGAACAATTGTGTGACTGTGCCCTTGGCTGTGAAACAGGCCCAGAAGGGTTGTGCTCATTCCAGTCCTTTTTGCTGTGGTCCTGAGGTCCTGTAACTTTTGAAAGGAGGGTACTGTGTTTTGATGTTACACCAGGTCCTTGAACATGTGTGACCAGTTGGGCTTGGAGTGAAGTGCTGCTGTGGAACTCTGATATTTTTCTACATGGTAGGATAATGGGACCATTTCCTCTCACATTTTGTGAACAGTATCTCAGTTTTTCAAAGTGAATTTTATCTTGCCTTGTTCACTCTCTCTGGTGGTAAGCTCCTTGGTCCTCCATGCATGTCTTCCACCCTGTTGTAGGTGGTGATCCTGCAGATCTGAGTAAGTGATGCCAGGGTCAATTGATGTGGGGACAGCATGGTGTATGGACAGGCATCGATCAGGCAATCTTGGAGAACCTGTCGCTAGACCAGGTATCCTGGCTTAAGCACCAAGGGCTAAGCAGGAGGATGTTTTGAATGACCAGGAAGATTGTTACTGAAACAATCAAGGAACTGGTCAGTCTCATTGACTCATAAATAGTATGTTCCCTTGGTACTTTGACATCTTGTTCATGAGGGATGTTCTCTTAGCTGTTTGGAGGTTCCATTTCTAGATGGAGGACATTAGTTGCATGTGAGAGTTTCAGTACTCTGAGGTCTTTCTGAAGAGGGAAAGAGTCTTGTCTTCCTTCTCAGTGAAGAATCCAGTGTGTTTCAAGTTAGTCACTTTCATAAAAAG
Source organism: Sciurus carolinensis (assembly GCF_902686445.1). NCBI lineage: Eukaryota > Metazoa > Chordata > Mammalia > Rodentia > Sciuridae > Sciurus > Sciurus carolinensis. The sequence continues at coordinate 2,641,802 of NW_025920126.1, read as the reverse complement.
TACAGAATGATTACAAAACCCTCCACATGGGAGTCAGAGTGTAGGGGCTGGTGTTGTGGCTCAGTGGTATCGCACTGACCTGGCACTGCATATAAATAAACAATTTAAATTAAACTATGGTCCATTGACAACTTAGAAAATATATATTTAAAGAAAAGAGTCAGAAATTAGTCATCAGTCAGGGTCCCCAGCTGAGCTGGGAGATATGAGGGAACAAGGGTTCAGCATCTGACAATTGCTCATGAAAGAGCCTGTTGCAGTAATGACTCTGTCAAAGAGTTTCTGTTTTTGTAGTAAAGAAACAGCACTTTTTTCCTGCCTAACACTGAAACTTTGCAGAAGGGAAGAATTTTCTGTTCAAGATGACTGTGCTTGCATAGACACTTAGCTTTCATTGTCTAAAACTTCTTCAAGGAAATATTTTTCCACTGCCAGGCCTGTGAAGACCCTTCCAACAACTTGGCTCACATTCCACCACTGTCATCAGTGAGGAGATGTCTGTCCTCACACCAGTCCTCCACAGGTACAGAAGGATGTGACAGCAGCTCTGCTTTGAGCTTCTGCCCTGAAAGCAGAGACATAGCATAAACCCAACTAATAAGTCACAACAACCCCTAGACATAACCAGAAATGACTCCAGGTCTCATAGGTGGGTGTTACCAGAATACTCTCACTGTCAGGTCTGATTTTGTGTTGTGATATCTGACTTCTTTTTCATGCCTCTGACCCTTTGGACAGGAAGCTCCTCTGACCTCTTCCGCCAGGTACTGCTTTGGCCCTGGCTCATTTGTCACTGATCCATATGGCCCCATGTTCTGGGGTGAACATGCCTAAATACACATCACTTCCCACATGATGTGATGCAAGTCTTTGTCAAAAGTTATGATTTCTTCCATGAATTGGATCAAATGCTTTCTTCTTTCACCCAGTGCTTCTTTGGTGCATCTTGGAAATTTTGGGTGCTGCTGTTGGTATTCCTGAAAGATGGTTCAGTGGAGGGGGAGATCCTGCATCTCTCAGTCCAATGGGAAAAAATTCCACAGGGCTCCCAGTAGACACAACCTGCTATTTTTCATTTGTCACGGGATGCATTGGGAACCATTACAACACTTGTCGCTTGTTCAGTTGAAAATAGATTTTTGGCAGATGGAGTTTTTCTCTTTCTGAAAATTTTGTCTTTTCTGCCTTTGTAGTGTGTTCTCCAGGTGTAATGCAAGTTGATCTGAGTATCTGGGCTCCAGGCCTCCTCCCACCTGAAAGCTGAGAATAGAACATGTGCATCCACACCCAGCTCTCTTTTTAAACCTTCTGGCAACACCTGAATATTTATTTCCTTTGCAAACTTCTGGTTCCCTACATAATCCATACAAAAATACCCAGGATAAAGCCTACAGGATCAATAGAAGACTGGTAAGACACAGTTCGAATATTGACTTCAGGGGGCATGAGATAACTTCCTGACCACTCCTTCCTAAAGGGATTGGGGGAAGATGCTCACAAAGGGGAAATGGTTCCCAGAAGAAATATGAAGATTTGGTATCACATATGGAGTTTGTTTCTGGGATACTTTTTGAGGGTGCTTTCCTGTCCCTGGGTTATTTCTGGGGCAGGCAGCATGAATCCTGGTCACATACAGAGAAGGGCACATACTACATAGTTTGGTCTGACTGGGCTAATTTAGCAAAGCTGGCATCAGGATGGAGGTCCTCCCTGCTCAAGATCTGACCACACACCCCATGAATCACACTCCCTCAGGCTACTCCAGAGTAGTAAGAGCTGGATTACCATAGACTCACCCTGTTTTCTTGGAGGGCAAAGAGATAGCAGTGATGGGAAAGGTGGGAAGGTGCTGCTGGTTCTCATAATGATGTTTAATATCTATCCTTCCTTTGATGACCCACTTCAGCATGGGACCACTTTCCCCCATGTCCTTACTTTTTATCCACAGACTCCCTGAGAAATATTTCCTTAGCCAGTCAGGATCCCTGGTCTTACAGAGCTGAGTTGAGCTGCTCACATCAGCAGAACCTTGAAGAACAAAGATGCACTACCCTGTCACACAAGAGTCAGCCTGCACAACTAACATACATTGCCTCTTTAGGGGAAGAATCACAGGACACCTGGTCCACCAGAGCACTGCCACAATGCATCCACCAGTATCTCCACTTGATGAGTGCATGAGCCATGGAGCAGAGAGTGCAAGATAGGGATGAATGCAGCCCATTCACCACAAAGGGCCAGTGACTTCTGTGCCCATGTTTAGAGATGTAATTTGGGAGAAGCCTGGTCCAGTAATCACATCATGCTAGGGACATCTGTGCCCCTGCTTTTTTTTTTTTTTGTGGTGGTGGGGATCAAACCCAGGGCATTGTGCTTGCAAGGCAAGCACTCTACTGACTGAGCTATCTCCCCAACCCTATGTGCCCCTGCTTTAGAGATATAACATGGGACTAGCATGGCTCCATAACCATACTGGACCAGGGTGTCCTGTGTCCCTTCTTCAGAGGTCTAAAATGGGAGAAGCATGGTCTTGTGACCACATTAAACCAGGGGCAACAAAGATGGGACTAGCATCGTTCTGTGATCACAACAAACCAGGGCCTCCTGTTTCGCTGCTTTACAGTTGTAAAGATGAGAATGAGGACCTCTCTTCAGATAAGTACACTAAAGAAGGTGATCTAATATAACCCTCATAGTTCCTTGGCAGTACCAAGTGATTATTGGGTTCCAGAGAGACTTCCAATTGTCAAGAATTGTAAACAGGCATCAGAGTCTCAAGTTTCAGATCTGGAAACAAAACCTGACTGACTGACCCTGTGCTATGGCCTTGCTTCTGCTTCAAAGTTGTTCCATTCCGTGTGCTGACTGCTATCCACATGTGCTATTTAAATTGGAATTGATTAAAATTAAATAAAATTTAAAATCCAGGGTCTCTGCAGGTACCATGGCACATGTCTGTCTTCCCATAGGGTTTGGACACTATGGTAGAAGGTTGGGAGTTTGAAGTCAGCCTCAGCAAATTAGGAAGACCTTAAGCAACTTAGTGAGACAATGTCTCAAAATAAAACATAGAAAAATGCCTGGGAATGTAACTCTATGTTTGAGCACCCCTGGGCACAATCCTTGTTATCAGAAAATAAAATTACATAACATAATATGACATAATATACCATAAATAAAATATAATCCAGAGCCTCAGTTGACTAGCCACACTTGAAGCACCCAGTGCCACATGAGGTTCATTCCATCTTAATTTACCCTCTGGAACAGGGACTCAGCCTGGAGCAGGTATCTGTTTTCTAGTCTCATCTGCCTCTCACAGGACTGTGCCTGTAGCCTGCACACACTTATATTGCTCTTATTCCCATTGTTTGGCCATCAAAAGCATGGAGTTGCTTGGCTCTGCCCAAGCTGATTCCACTTTGCTCCCAGGGCCAGCAGATCACAAGTCATACTCCTTACTAGAAATGCTCCTTAATTTAGAAATATCTAATTTGTGTTACAAATATTAAGATAAATTGAGGTGACTCACTTCATGATGTGTGTGGAATGTTTTCAGACAGAATCTTCATAGTCAGTCAAACCCTGGGCCTTCATTTCTCTTTATAGAGAGCAGTGGCCAGTTTGGGACAGGCTCTGCTGCAACTTGGCCACAGATTGGGGTTGCTGGCTTTTACATCTGGTACTGCAGCTCCTAATTGGTCTCATTTTACTAATTTATTGTGAGACATGGGTTCACTGTGGCCAAGGTTGCCAGGGATTTCCTATCTTCTATCTCAGTCCCTTGAGTAACTGAATTGAAAGGACATACCACTGATTTTGGCTCAGAAATTTCTCTCAAGTCTGCCTGATTCCCTGGAACAGCCTGGCACCTTCCTTCCAAGGGTCCACTGCTCAACCTCCACAGGGAAAGGACCTGAGTCCAGGAGGAGAAAGCCAGCAAGTCAGGGATGCTGGGCTAGGTAACTGCATGTCTGAAAGAAGATATCTCCCCAGTTCTCTGCAGTGCATCAGTGGGGCTTCTGGTCCAGATTCAGGTTCTGTCACTATCTGCCATCTTGTTCACTTTGTTAACTCCTTGACCTCCTGTAGACTCTTCTTGAGAATGGGAACAGCTAATGCAAGGCTTTCAAGGAACATCCAGGGGTCTGTGAGACATCAGTCCTGCTTCCTGCTGTACTCCACAACCTATAGTCCCTCCCACTATTTGCAAAGGAATGGAGATGACCATGTCTTAAAATCACATTTCTATACACAGGGTTCTTAAAATTTGTGCCTCAAAACTAATGTGCACGTGATGCATATCAGGCTGTTGTGGGATGTTCCTTCTGACACAGGCAGCTGGGACTCCTGAGATGCCACCTGCTTGGATACCTGTGGACACCCCTGTTCAGCTTGCTGCATATCACACCTGGCTCATAGGCCCAATACAATGTTGGTACTGCACCACCTCACTTCTGAGACACTGCTCATGAGATGCGCCTGTGACCCTGCTGGAGTGGACAGTCACTGTGTGTCATCTTCCTCTGAAAACCTCTGTTAGTCTTTCCAACTGGAATTCACCTTCTTACTGGATTATCCTCTTTAGATCTCCTAAGACATTAGTGATCAAACCCAAGGTCTTGTTTATGCTGTGAAGCTCTTTACTGCTGAGCATTACCCCAAGCCCTTTTTTGTTTTAGTAAGAGAGTCTCATTAGGTTGCTGAGGTTGGTCTTGAACTTGAGATCTTCCTCCCCAAGCCCCTTCAGTAACTGGAAATAGTGGCATGGTCTCCGCTCTAGCAACTTCTATGATCTCTCAGAGAAATTGAAAATTCTGCCTAGCATTATGGGTTTTAAGTTACTGTTACTGCTCTGGAAAGATAGAACCCAGAACACATGATAGGTGAATGATAGACTTTTGAACAGGCTATGCCTGATGGAGAGTGTGAAAGAGGACCTAGAGCTACCCACATCTGGGCAGCATTGCTGGGTCTAAGCTCTCAGTCTTACAGTGTTTACAGATATACCACTAAGCTAGGAGCTATAAAGAGAGTCTTCAAGACTATAAAGGACACAGATGGTTGGGAAGCTAGTTCATCTTTGTAATCTACTTGTTCAATTTAGTTACCAGGAAGCCAGATCCAGAAAAAGCAAGATCATGAAAACCAAATTCTCTAAGGCAGGGCAGCAATACATCCTCCTCCAGAACCCAGGGATAATACTTCCCTGATGGCATGGGCATATTCCATGCACATGTGCAGGAGAGTCACTAAATATAGTCAATTCTACTTTATGAGTAAAATGTCATATTCTGTGGTGGAGATTTCAGGTGGTGAGCCATGTGTCACAGAGGGAGACCGATAAAGAGTGCAGGGTGATCACAACCCACCTATGTGTGTAGGAACAACAGGAATCAAATCCCTGCCTGCACCACGGATATTCTTTTTTGAGTTGCCCTGGTGCCTGGGTCCTGGTGCTGCCTCCCTTCCACTCAAACATGAGCGTGCAGAATCTTGGTATTGATGAGGTTGTGCTTTTCTCTGAGTCAACTCTTTGAGAGCTGAAGAACCACCAGGGTTAGTAACAAAGTCAAAAATGAAAGCCTGTGACACAGATTAACTGCCACATACAGGGTAGACAGGGAAAGGATGGTTTCCTGAAGAAAACAAAAAGTGTGTATTCTCCAAAAGATTATATCAATCCAGAGTCCACACAACATGCCAGTCATATCATTGAGAGAGAATCCAGACTTTCTCAACATACAGATAACCAGCAAAATGAAACCAGTTCTTAAATGAAGGGACCAACCTGAAAACAACAGAGCACTGGAGTTTCCAGATACTGACTCTAAAGCCCTGTTTAACAACAGTCCATAAGAGAAAGAAAAACACTCTCAAAAGCAATGGAAAGGTGGAGAAACCTTCAGTATTCTGTCCTATGAGAGGACCCTTCATGAATTTGAAAACAAAGACATTCTCAGGAAAAAGAAGAGGAGGACAGTTTCCTGGGTATCTGCCTTTATGGCTTGGGCAATGTGTTTTTCAGGCAGAAGCAGGGAACCAGAAAGTAAGGTTGATCCCATAAGTGTGCATGTTAGAAGACTGAGAGAGACTGGCTCCCCCAGGATATGCAAAACATATAACCTAATTTCAGCATACAGGACCCCTATACCAAATGGTCAACATATACACAATTTAAGGTCACTTTCACATAAATTCTGCATTATTTGAATTTTCTTCTTTTGATAAAAGTAAGAGGTGAATGGTTGGAGAATTTGAAAATATACATATATATTACTTTTTCATATATTTCTTACTTTTTCATATATTTCTGAAAAACATATATATGTGCTATAAATCTCCAGAGTCTGTCTGTAATGTACCTGTGTTAATTTCATTGAGATCCAAGATTTAAAATCAGGGACTTAATGAATTAAAACACGTATGAAAAGGAAAAATTAAAAGGTGTCTAGTGAGGCTTCTCCTAGTTTCCTTTCTCCTTGGCTTCTTTACCTTCTCCTGCCAGGTGAGACCCCTGTGACACATTGCTCACTTAACTCAGGTATATTCATGTCACCTTCATTGATTTAGTACTGGGGATTGATCACAAGTGTGCTTAACACAAAGTTGCACCCCAAATCCTTCTTTTTTAAATGACTTTTATTTTTTCTGATGAGAGTTGAATGTATTTTAACATATTATACAATTATGCAGAAAAATTTCTCATTCTACTGAGTTGTAGAATTATATCCATCATGTAATCATGTAAGCACATAGGATAGTCATTCTTTTTCAGATTTTGAGACTGTCTCATTATGGTGCTGAGGCTGGCATTGAGCTTGAAATCCTCTAGTCTCAGACTCCTGAATCACTTGGATTACAGGTATGGATACCATACCCAACTTTGGGATCTTCATTTTGAGAGAGACTTTAACTTTCATAACTACTGTTCTCTTCCTGCATGTAAAGTGTGCCATTCTGTAGCCTCCTGAACCTATTAGTTTCTGATGGGAAATTGACTATATTTTGATTCTTTTTCTTTTTCCTCCTTCTGAATTCCATTTACTTCTTTATAGAAAATAGTCTGTGAAGAACACATCATAAAATTTACCATCATAACCACCCACATCTGTTAATATGGTGCCTGGGACAGCTGGAATGCACATATCTAGGGAGGTCTTTGAAGCCTGGGGATGGAAATGGAATTCCCAAACATCAGGGCTCATGTTAATAGAAAGCAGAATTGGCCTGCTCTCCTGCCTGTCTTCCTTCTAGCCCACTAGTTGATTCTTCATGTGAGCTCCTGGGAACTGAGGAGCTTCCATGAGGCACTTGTCCCCATGGGTTTGCCTGAGGTGCCATGGCCCTCTAGAAACAGCTGTCCCCTTGGTATGCATCATTTGACCCATTCAAATGCATCAAGACCCCTGAGGCCTCAAAAGCTGAGTTGCTACTGTGAATATTGACTTTCTTCCAAACAAAATCCTATAAAGAATCCTAACAGGAGGGATAAAAAATCAGAACCTAATTCTTCAATTACCCAGAACACCAACCCAGAACAAATCTCTTGTGAAGCAGAACACTGGAGATTGGAGTCTGACACAGCCCTGCCTCTTTGTTCCTCTTTACCAGTTGACTGGTAAAAACATATTGATCAATCCCTTTTCTAGCCTGAATAGTCCTCTCAAATAGAAAACTTTGCTACAGATTTTTCTGTTTTACAGAGAGGTATTTCTGGCTCTGAGTGCCTCTGAATAGATACCCTGTAGCACATGATATGAAATAGATCTGTGGCTTGGTGCAGTTATCTCCATCTAGCTAACAGAATCCTAGCCCATGAGCTTGCTTATGAGAATGCTTAGAGGTGGCAGAGCTTGCTGGCTGATCTCTGACACCATTCCAGGCTGTTTTCATCCTCTCAGTATTTGCTTTCCAATGTGAGTTCTCTATGAGATCTGAAACAGAAAGCAAGCAGGCAGTGTGAGGAGCCTGTCTAAACCTGCTGGGTGCAGGAATGACTAATGCAAACTGAGGGAGTGTGAGGGGAATAGGGCAATCTGCTGAGTACAGAGAAGAGTGATCCAGAGTGAGCAAGCAGCAGTGTGTGAGGCTTGTATACACCTGCTGAGGTGCAGGGAAGACTGACCCACAGAGAAGCAGGAAGTGAGAGGGGCTTAGGCAAACAAATTAGGGTGCAGGGAAGATGGACACAGCTGAACAAGCAAGCAGTATGAGGGGCATGGTGAAAATTGCTGGGATGCAGAGAAGATGGATATGCAGTGAGCAATCATGCAGTATGAGTGTTGTGCAGATACTTGCTGGGGTGCATGGAAGACTGACCCACAGTGATCTAGCAGGCAGTATGTGGGGCATGCACACAACTTCTGGGGTGCAAGGAAGACTGACCCAACTAAGCAAAGGCACATAGGTTGGTGACAACTGAGGCAAATCCTGGTTGAGTGTCCAGGTACCAGTACAGCAGAAATGTCCAGTGTAAATTTTTTTATTTTTAATTTTTTTTAATCGTGGGCATACACAATGCCTTTATTTTATTTGCTTATTTATTTTTATGTGATGCTGAGAATCAAACCAACTGCATCATACATATTAAGCAAGTGCCCGGCAACTAAGCTACAATCCCAGTCTACATTCAACATGTTTATATTAATGGGTTTGTAGTTGTATCCCAGGTTGAGAGAAGGTCACAGCTGGGAAATGCAGATCCCAGGTAGACTTCAAAGCTTCCAAGCTTCAGCTAGCTTTTTCCACCCCAGTACTTCATGGGACTTCCACAACCCATTTCCTTCCTTGGTGCAGCCCTGCCCTTCTCTTCTTTCTCTTTCAGGAGTGATAACTTCTCTCAAGATGGAAGGAACTTGTTCCTTGTAAGAAGAAACATTGCCACTCAGAAATTTGCCCAGGGTTATGGTCCCTATGTCTGCAGGCTCCATGGTGAAGCCCAAGGCCTCTGTATCCCATCTATGCTACAATGGCACAACACATGGTTTGGACATCACAGCTGTGGCTTTGCCCAGCACATGGCCTCCAAGAGCCACACAAGAGGCAGCCCCACAGGCTCTGAGACAGATACTGATGATCCATACATCTTCATGGAACACACAAAAACACCACTCTCGGCCATCCAGATTCCCAAGACATCCATAATGGATAAAAACCAAAGCACTGTGGTGGCAGAAGTTCCAAGGAACAACGCCATGGTTACCCCATACCATCCCCACAAACCAAGTCATGTAGAAACACCTCCACAAAGGTACCCTTCACAAGACTGTGTGGTCAGAAAGAAGGGTATAACAGTACCTTTTTCTGTCACTATGCCCTGGTACAGAGACTTCTCTGCAATGGACAGTAGCCACCATCACCAAGGTCAGTGTTAACTTCAGCTAAGGCCAGGGGAGAGGGAGACAGCACAGAGTCCTCAGTATGCTGGCCTTCATCACCCTGGCCCAAGGGAGACTATGAATGCCCTGTGGTCACAGACATATGGAATGCAGGCCTCTGCCATCCTGGTTGGTTCCTGGAGAAGTCTCTGCTAACTGAGGGATTTGAACCTTCCTGGTTAACCACAGTAGAGTGTGTCAGAGGCTTCAATGTGCCTCAAATCCTAGCACTTTATTTGTTATAAAACAAACCAAAGAAGTCAAAGGAAATATACCTCAGTCCAAATTGCAGGCAAACATGGAAGTATTAACAGACTGCTAAAATAATAAGAATTTAAGGGTATTTTCTAAGGCACACTTGCATGTTTGAGGTTGAAGTCTGAAATTGCATTTGAGGTCCTTTCCACTGTCACTGGTTTTCCCTGAGTGCATGCCAGCTCTGTGGGCACCTCTTCTGCTTGATGCAGGAACATTCTCTGTCTCTCATTGCGATTCCACCCGAGAACCCACACACCCTTTTCTATCCATCCTGCTGTTCAGAGAATTTGGACATGACATACCTTCATCTCTCTTTCATGTGATGCCCAAAGTTAGGATACTAACTCAGCATCCTTGGAGGTAGAAAAGACTCAGACCAGAGTCCTGGCATCTGGTTTAGGGCTCTGTGCTCATCCACCTGACCTTGAACTAAGACATAAACATTTGTAAATATGCTCCTGCCCTCCAGATCTCCCCTCCATGTGGGAAGATAAATCCAAGATATATAATCCAGTACCAGCATTTTCATTGAGGCTTGTGGGGGCTGCAAAGTCATCAAGTTGTCATTGCCCACTGTGCTGATCATGCTGGGTGAACTGGACAATAGTGTGAAAGGGGAGGTGAATGAGAGGTGGTAGAAGTCATGATGCCACCTAGGGCAATGCCTGTGCCTTGGGGGGATTTCCAAACTCCCTGTGCTGGGGAGGATGTGTTAGAAGGAACCCTGTGCTGAAGGATCAAGGCTTGTGTCCTCTGGAGGACTAGTAAGACCCAGAGTGACTGTGAAGGGCATGAGAAATGTCCAAGCAGGACCAGCTTGGACCATGTGGGTCTGAATTCCTCTGTTACAGCTTTCTTCCCTGAGATATGCAAGCATTCCCTGGGGGACCCAGAGAGTGCAGGTCCCTCCACTGAGTCTAGGAGCCTTGGAGACTGCTTTCACCAGGTTTGTGGATTTTGACTGGCTCTGCAGACACTTTGGAGAGGTTTAAAACCATACCCCAAGAGTTATCAGCACATCCCCAGTGATGGTTACTCCCTTAATGGATACTGCCTGGGCTCTTATATCAGTTCAGAGTCCTGGGTCAATTCAGAGCCCCTAGTCTGGAAGAAGTGAATATGTTGAAGTAGACTGGGGCACAAGTTCCCTGACTCAGTTGGTGGACAGAGTGGTTAAGACTGGGTGATGGTCTTCCATACAGCAGGCTCATCCACAGAGTCTCAACTAGAAGAAGAATAGTGAAGCAGGGGCTGAATAATGTAGGAGAGAATGGGCACTCAAATGCAAAAGCCCAAGTCTGTGTGGAAGGCTCTGATGGCTACCAAGGTATCAGCAATCAGACTGGTGGATTGAGGACTGTGAAATGCAGTTGGGAAACATGCGAGATGTGTGTCTGGCTATGGACAGGGACTGAGCAGACAGCAGAGTTGTTCACCTCCACTGCAGATTGTGACCTGCAGTGAAAGCTTCTGATCATGCGCCATGAACCTAGGTCCATTTTACCGGCCCAGGACTGCCCACATGATACTTCCCCTAATGAGCCATGAGAGACTGACCTGGCATGGTGATGTTATAGACTCATCCAGTCCATGCAGTCTGCATCAGGGCTATCCCTACCCATTAGACCTCTCAGGTGACCCAGTCACCAGGAGTATTTTACACCAGAATTGCCCCATATGATGTTCAATCCCAAGAAACCTGGATGAGACCAGCCTACTGCCTCTCTTCCTGTTCCTTCTTTGCCTTCCTCTCTGGTCTTTCCAGGCTCCATAGTCACAGTGTGGCCTACACATTTTTTGCTCACTTGACTTGAATACATGTTTTCACCCCTCATCTTGTTTCTTGTGGTCAGTGATGTTTGTTTCCTTCATTGTCCACTTTTTAGTCAGCAGGAAGTCATGTGGGTCATCTGGATAAAGCTGGTTCTGAAGATGAGTACATGCCCATGAGTACACTTCCCTCCATCCTGCTGGCCATGGAGAGAGCAGGTGGAAATACATAGATTATCCATAACACCAGGAGCCCAGGGAGCCCTCACTTTGTTCCTCTTAGCTGCTCAACTTCACCTTTTCTTTCATACAAAGACCTTATCAGAGGAAAAAAGATCCAACCACCTGCTGTTGACCATAGCCTGAAGCCAGGCCAGAAAGGTAAATGCACACTTTCCATGTTGCATCTCTTGACAATATTCAGGCTGTGCTTGATTTATCTGGTATTAAATGGATCATGTTCTTGGGGTTAAGTCATTGTGTAAATCATTGAAGCTCAGTCTTCTTTCTTATCTGTGAAATGAGGAAAGTACCTGCACCTAGGTTTGTGCACCAGTGCCAGAATTGGGACACTGCAGATGTTCGCTGCAGTCAAATATGGCCCTTATATGGACCTGCAGGAAGGGATGTGACACCCAGGTTTGCACTACCAGCATTGTAGGCCAAGGCCCAGTGACAGTGCTACAGTGTAGGAACAGAAGGAGCAGCACCAGCCGAAAGAACCTTAAGTCTGGCTAACAGGAACTCAGTCCCTGGGTTTGGAAATGATGATGCAGGGCCTGTGGAGCCATGTCCCTCCAGAACTGACTACCCAGCCTGTACATAATCAGTGGGGAGTGGTACCAATGACCACTACAGGTGAAGCCTCTTGCTGTATATTATAAAATCATAAACCTGGGTAGAACAACCTGTGGTTAGACAGTGTCTCTCATTTTGGATCATAGATATGTGGTTACCATAGATAAAGTAGGAGTATTATATATTTGGAAATATGAATAAAATTAGAGGCTCTGCCTTAGTTTTCCCTTCTGAAGCTAGAGTTGCCAGGAAGGACTCCATGAACAAGCTGTGTGTCTGCACTTGTGTGCTTTTGCTGTGTCAGGCCACTGCTCCTGTTTCTGCTCCTATTCCAACAAAGCCAGCAGCCCTTAATTTGTGTGGCAGCATCCTTGGCAAGCCTTCCTCCCAGTCACCTAGGCCCATGTGAGCATAAATGATTAGAGGGTTGGAAGGAGAGAGAGATGACTGGGCTGTTTCTGACCTGAGGGTCAGGAAGGCCATACATGAATGAATGCTGCTGCTGTTGGCTCATAGGCCTCCTGAGGCTGGGTACACTGGTGTGTGAAGGGGGACAGTTGCATCCTGGATAAGATCTTTCTCTGGGCATGAATTGAAGCTCAGGCCAGCTAGGGTAAGAGCATGCTGCTGAAATGACTCCTCATTATTCCACAGAAGCTGCACTGAGGTCTCCAGCTCCTCTCAGGACCTGTGCTTCCCCCCGACACAGAGCACCACAAGCCAATACCTGGAACACAGTGAGGGAATGCTTGTCCTTGCTGTGAGCTTCCTTGGGCCCACTCCCACATCCCTATGACTCTGTTCCCTTGCCTTTGCCCAGGTTTCCCACCTCCCTTGGGGTAGAGTCTGGCTGCAAATCTTCCTGTGCACAGAACACCCTCATTCTCTGTGGGGAAGGCATGCTTTCCAGGGAAGTCTCAAAGAATCCTAACTGGTGCAGGTGGTAGGATCAATGAATGTACAGGGTGGTGCTGGAAGCAGGGAGGCAGAGGGAGCAGTTCACTGTTTACAACAGAAATGGATAGAGCATGTGTGCTCCCTGAAATACTGGCTTACAAGGCACAGCTACCCCGTACCTCATCACAGAATAAAGGCTCTACCTGGGTCATTGCATGGGACTCCAGAAGAAACCTACATACAGCGCAGGGGGTTCTGGGAGGCGTCAAGGCTGCTATAGTTTGAACACCCACTCCAGGTCACTGGTTGGAATGTCCAGGGAGCCAAATTAGAGCAACCACATAAACCCTACAGACCACACCCAGAAACAATCTGCTGCTTTCCTGTCTTGAAGACAGCAGGTGAGAAGTAGTACTGGGGCCATGGCTGCACTGCTGTGCCACCATGGGTAAGTCATGGCAGCTTTCTGAACCAGATGCCCCATGTTCTGACCAATACTAGCAGCAGTATGGTCTGCTGCACAGGCACACTGAAGGGCTGGTGGATGGACAGTGCTTGTACCACTGTGTTCACTGACTGCTTTTCCTCCTTGTGTTAGCAGAGCCTGGGGAAAGCAACTCCTGATCCCTGTGGCACCAGCAGCCCAGCCCCTGAAAAGAGTCCTGACAATGTAAAGTATGTGGCCCTGGACTTCCAGTAGAGCAACCCCAGTGCCCGCTGTAAGGTACTTGGGGATCCATGTTTCAGGGAAGGCAGCCTTCAGCTTCTCTCTCAGCATCAAAGCCTTGGAAACTTCATCCTGCTTTAGATGGGGTTCCCTTGAGGACACAGTGTCCCTCCCTCCACACAGCCTCACACATGAATGCTGAAGCCCAAGTAGATCAGGGTTATGGAGCCAGTTGCAGTTGGATCTCAAGGTTCCTGCCTCCTGGTCTGAGTTATTGTCTGAGGAGCACTCACTGTGGGGTAGAGTTTTGGGCACAGCACATAGAGAAGAGACCAAGCAGTCACTACAGGAGGATGGAGCTCTCTCTTTCAAAGTTGAGGGCTCTCTATGGAGCACACACAAGGTGCTGTGTCCCACTCTTCATGCACTCTCTCTGAGGATCAATTCTGGAGGGATGGACTTGGGCTCATTTCCACAGCCAGGAAGCACAGACAGATCCTTCACCCTGAACCTCATCCAGAGGTTGTGGATACAGGTTGCATGGGACCCTCCAAAGAGTCATGGAAGGGCCTGGGTTGCTTCAGAGGACTCACAGGGTCTGTCACCTTAATGGGAGTGAAAGTGTGCTTGGAGTCAGATTGAAGTCCATGGTCAGAAAAAGAGAATCCTGAGGCCAGGACCACCCTGCTCATCCCCTCCCTAACTGTGTAGTGACTCAGACACTCTCTCCTCAGACATCCAGGTCATCTGTTTCCTCTGATGAGGACAACTACATTGTGGTGGGCTGAGAAAACCCAGACCGTGAAATGCATCATGTGGGAGTGGGCATCTGTGGGACAGTACCTAGCCTCTGCAAAGGGCAGCAAACCATGACTCAGCCCCAGAGCCACACCTCCCACATGTGCATTTACCCTCCACCCATCTCCTGAAAACTTAGCCTTAATTTCAGGGACTAGTACCCTTGCCTGGGAGGTGATAGCTGACCCAGGTGTTTCCTTGCTCTCTCAGGACCCCTGTGACCCAGTACTTCCTTGGCCACTCAAGATGCTTGTGATTTTTATCAGCAAAGTAACACCTCTACCACCCTAATGAGATATGTTTGTCAAAAACATACCCCCCATTTCCAAACCTCCAGACTTTAATATTGAGAAAGGACAAGTCTCTCAGTATTTTCTGTCAAAAGAGAATCTCCATGTTAACCCCTCACTTTCTGACTGCCCATTTTCTGCAATGGCTGCCTTTCTACATCTGTACTTCCTCAGCCTTCTCTTCCTCAGTATCTCTTCACACCAAAGATTGTGCTGTCACCATGAGCAGTTGGCTGCAACCAAGCACCAATTATGTCAGGGATAAATAGACCAGTTGATGGCTTTCTTGGTGTGCTTCCTTTCATTCTTGATTTCTGTGCGTCCTTCTGCATGTAGAATAAATTTCTTGCCCTGCTGACAGAGCTGATATGTCTTTGAGTGCTTTTTTCTTTTTTCACCTCCTGTGGTGCCCAGGTTCCTGGAAACTTCCAGCTTGGTTCTGGGCTCTGGGCCAGGATTCATACCCAAGGCTTACACATGCAGCCAGAGGTGTTCATGACATAGGGTATTTAGGTTCTCTTCCACACTGGGGAGTTCTGGCATAACTTCCCAGGCAGGCTTGACACACTTGAGAAGGGATATTTTGCACTGCCTCCTGTATTTGGCAAACCACTTGTACACCTGCTAAGTGGTCAAGTTCACCTCAAGTCAAACCCACCTGTCCCACAACTGTGAATACTAGTCCTGGGTTACAGGTGTGTACATAGCTGACTGGGTCAGCTTGTGTCCATCAAGAAAGGGATATAAACCCTGGTAAGCTCTCCAAGGATAGCATACCATACAATGTGCTGTGTTTACTGAATAGAAGACTGTGTGGGGAGCATGTGCTGGGCAGGTAGAGCAGGGTCCCTATAGACAGGACACATGGGTCTTACCTCCTGAGCTCACCCTATCCCCAGCCATATATGGGCCCTTACCCTGAGCTGACACTACACCCTGATATGTCTTTGAGTGCTTTGGAGTCAGCTAAACTCCACAGTGCCAAGATCTGGCCAGGAACATCCTGAGATCCTGGAAGAGAAGACTTTACAGATAGTCCTGTTCAGGGCTATTACCTTTCTTGGAATGACCCTTGTCTTGGGTTTCCAAGGTCCCATCTCAGATCTGGGAGCCTCTGCAGATAAGGCAAGTGATAAATGAACACATCCCATGTAAGAAAACTGAACACATGGAGGGAAGAGTCCAAGATGTGACACCAATTCCTGAGGAACAGACCATTGGAGGGGTCCGGGGGACATCTGATGGTAGCAAAAGACACCCAGCAGAGGGTACCATCTGGTGGAGTGTAATTACCTAGGCATAGAGGGAAGCAACCTGGCAGGAAAATAGGTACAGGAAGGAGTGTGGGGGTCTTCCCTCAGGATGGGGTCAGCCAATGTGGAAGGAAAAAACTGGGTGGAGTTGAGGAGAGACTGTAGGTAGGGACAGCTGCTTGGTGGAGTAGTCTGTTGATTAGGGTACTGCTGGGCTCTGAGGAGAGCTCCCTTCACTGCTTGGGGACTTTTCTGGTGTGACTTAGGAACTTTCCTGGATGCTGTGTATGTCATCTGTTGTGGGTTGTTGTCCTCACATGCTGGGTCTTGCTGGTTTGGGTGCTTGTACCTGAGGCAAATTCCTGCACTCCTTGACACAACTCTCTGGGGAAAGTCTGCTTCTCATTTCCTTCAGGGCAGAGGGAGAAAGGTAGTAGGTTCCAGATGAGGATGGTGAGGAGGGAGGTTACAGAACAAGAACCTCCACATACCCCATGCTCAGGACCCAGCTCTCTGAGGAAGATGACACTCATCTCCCTGAACCCCCATCCACCATCCTCTTCCTAGAAGATACCTCACCTGTGGACAGTCTCTCCCACAAGAATGGACACACAGCATTACAATTAGTAACTGAAGAGGCCCTATGGGCTATTCTCTGGGTTGGATCTCCACCTACCTTCCTCCTCTGAGGGCACCCTTCCTGCACTACTCAGCACAGGCCTCTTCAAGGACCCACCACACCCCACATGTACTTTCTTTGCAATGTTCTGTCTACCCTCATCCTGGTCTTGTCCTCCCAAGCAGAAGTCCTATATATCCCATGCCTCCCCTTCCTGACAGGCATAGCCCCTGGGCCCTTACATCTCCTCTCTCCTCCAGCACCTCCCACCAGATCTCATCACCTCTGGTGACCGGGTCCTCATTTCTGTGGAGAGGCACATGCTGTCCCACCATACTTCCCAAAACTGGGAGTACCCCTCACGTCTGGGCCTGTGGGACACATTAATCCCCACCACCCTGCATTCCTGAGACATACTCCCTGCTCACTTCTGTCTCCACAGTGTCAGGCCTGTGAGCTGCTGTACACTGTAATGTGCCTCACATTCCCTTCTCTTCCCAATGCTGCCCTAGATGACTTGCTCCTGTTGAAGCAGGATCACTCCCTATTTGTGACAGTTCACCCATGTTGTCTTCTCATCAATTCCAAAGGCACCTCCCAGTCTACTGCTTCTCTGCCTTGTGCATTCCTGAATACTTCTCACACCTCACTGCTGCTCTAATTGCTCTGGGCTTCAAAGACACAGAGTTCCTTCTGATCCAGGAGAAGCCCAGGTGTTGGCTCAGCTGCTCTTCTATGAACTCTGAGAATTAAGCACCACTCACTAGATGACCAAGGATCACAGAGCTGGAACTGCTGACACTACAAAAGGGGTGTCAAGACTGGTGGCTGTGCTGCTGTGATTGACCCTTCATGTAAGTGAAATGTGGCACACAAAAGAACCAACTGACTGGGGTCAACACAACATCTAGAAGCTGCTCACTGCTCACACACCCCAATTACCTTCCCAGAGTTCTGACTGCCCTGAAGCCCTGTGCACCCTGAAGAAGAAAGCAGCATGCTGCTGTGTGTTCACACTAAGCATGGTACCCTGGCATCTCACATCAACCAGTCTGCAAAACCTCCACATCTGCCATGACTTACCTTCTCTCCTGCCTACTAGAGTTTTGGGACACACCTTGATGCCAGCACCCCCTCCACACCACCACTCAGGGACAGCAGCACAGTGAGAATAGAGCCTAGATTCTCCAGCCCTCTACCCACATTCTCCCATTGTCACTCATCCTCCTGGGGTACCCTGATGGAGGGTGAACAAATGCAACCACTGCCTGTTTCTACACTTTTATACAATTGTCACACTCTGCTTCTCCAGATGGTTTTCATGTGTTCCAGGGCACCAAGTACCCCTCAACTCCTGGCCTATGACCTTACCCTTCTGCCTGGGCACCTGCTCATGTGATCAGCTGCCCTGTCTGGCTCAGGAATCTTCCAAGGCTTGGATAGACCTGCATTACCCACCCTTTTAAACAGCTCCTTGTCCCACAACAAAGACCCGACCTGTCCCAATCCTTACTTGAAGGTGTTCTTGCACAGCCTCTCTACCTCCCACTGTCAACCAGGGAAGAAAAGTTGTCCACAACCAGCACCTCCCAGCACCACAGGCAAAAGACAAAACACCTCTTACAAACATGCTGAGAAGGCCACTTGTGCTGGTGCTCAGGACGCTGACTGTTGATGTCAGGGTACTGCAGACCCCACCCTAGCCTGGCACTGAGCCGGGGCGACCTGGTTTACAAAGCCTGGCACTGAGCCGGGGCTCCTGGTTTGTAACATCAAGGACTTCAGTATGGCACCTGGCACTGAGCCGGGGCTCCTGGTTTGCAACATCAAGGACTTCAGTATGGCACCTGGCACTGAGCCGGGGCTCCTGGTTTGCAACATCAAGGACTTCAGTATGGCACCTGGCACTGAGCCGGGGCCCCTGGTTTGCAACATCAAGGACTTCAGTGTGGCACCTGGCACTGAGCCAGGGCGGCCTGGTTTGCAACAAACAGCTGACACTGTTTAAGGAAATTGTTCTGATTGGATGAGGTGACTCGTGATCGCTGCATGCTCTCTTGATACCCCTATTGTATTATATTGTAATCATGCTCTCCCCACATGCTCTGTAATCTGATTGGCTCATGATTCGTATATAAGGACCATGACTTCCTTGTTAAAGAGGAACAAGGAAAAGGGGAAAGAAGAACAAGGAGAACAAGAAGGACAATAAAGAGCTCTGATGAACAACCAGTTTGTCGTGTCTCTCTCTGTGGGCAGAGGGAACGCGATATGTTGAGCCATGTCCTGGCAGACTGTGAGCATCTAGAGGACCTACTGGTATGTCAGACCTGAGCGTATGAACTGCTCAACTCCTGAGGACCTGCTTGAGAAACTCTGATGCCATACTGCTGGTGGTTTTGTGACTGTGGCCTCCTACATCCAACACCAGCCCCTCTGGGGCCTTGGTTGTACATCCAATCCTTCAATCCCCTGGAGGAACCAGCAGAGCCACATGACAGCAGTATCTCTTCTTTCAGCAGAAGCTCCACAGGAAGGTCAGCACCATCATACCCAGCTCCAACACAGCCAGGAGGTACTGGATATTATTCTGAACTGTGCTGTACTGTGTTTCTTCCTGGTAACTGGCACCTCTGGAAGAAGAACATGCTGAGAACTGGTTGTCCCAATGAAAATTGACTGCCATCCTGGCAAACCAATCTTGAGGAAGGCAATAATGACTGTGATGAGGGAAGAGGTCTGGTTTTGACCCGAATGATCAGCAAATCCACAGTGTTTTGAATCAGGGCAGGGGCTACAATGCCCACCAGTCTCCCAGGAATGTTCCATAATCTCTCAAACATTCAATTGCAAGTCATTTCACTCTGAAAATTGCCTCACTTTGTTTCCAGTGCTCCTGTGACACAAGAACAAAAGATGGGAGAGTGACTCTATTCAAAGTGGAAGGGGTGGGCTTCAGGCATGGTGGGTGTGAAGGGCATGGAGGTTCCAGGCTCTGTTAGGATGATGCACTTTCTCTCTCCCCAGAGGCTTTCTCTGGGCCTTGGGCCACCTGGATGTTGAGCAGTGGCTTCCATGACCTCATATCTGCACCGCAGACAGCGCCTGATGTCACAGAGGGGTGGCATGACAGCATGGTGTTGTCACGGTTCCCATGGCAACCAGAGATGCTTCTGGTCCTGGCTGCTTCAGATGGAGATTCAAAATAAGTGCTGGTTCCATGGGGACAGTAAGAGGAAAGAAAAAAGGGAGCAAGGGCCTGGGGCCTGATCTTTCAAGAAATGGGATCCTAAATTCTTGGCCAAGTTGAAGAGGAGTTATGGGGCATGTGGGGCACAGCTGAGGGGGCAGTGGATCGCTCCGGGTCCAGGCAGGACAGGGGAACCCACTGAAGCCTGACAGCTCACACTACCCTCCAGGCCTGCTAGGTGGCACTGTGCTACTCTGGCAGTACTGGGCATCATGATAGCCAGGTCACTTAGCTCCTGCTGCGGTCAGTAAGCCCCCATGAGTCCTAGGGGACCAGGCATGTTTGGAGAGTTGTGTGAGGGCACATGGGACACCAAGCTTAGTACAGACCCCAGCTGGCATTGCCCTCTGAAACTGCTCCTCCAGCTCTAGGCACACCCACAATTTTGCCAAGTCAGGAAACTGGCCTAGGACCAACGCAGTCACAAGTCATGATGACTGCTGATAGCTCAGGGCTGGGGAGGGTGCAGCACAGCTCCCTGGTTCAGGTGCTCCATGAATTGGGAATCATCACACCCAGTCTGGTCAGTTGCCCCTCCTTTCCCAGAAAACTGTAACGCAAGACAGCTGGAACTGGGAAGTTGGACTTCCAAGTGGAGGTGGGTGGCTTCTGGGATGGCTCGTGAGGAGAGTTATGAGGAAGTAATTCACTCAGCATGTTAGATGGAGGACTGGAAGGAACTGTCAAGCAAGGAGAGTTGTTCTGTGCTCACTACACCTGCCAAGGCAATCCGCCTTGGCTGCTGCCTTACAACTGGGCTGCACTCAGAAATTTTCCTGCTGTAATTTTTCCAGAGGCCCTTAAACACACCTTCAGATGCAGAAATAACTGGCCAATCTGAGTTACCCCAAGGGTTCATTGCTTTGACCAGACTAGTACCTCTGTGGCACAAGGCCCTCTGGGAAATGCCCAAGAGTCCTATTGCCAGTCCCTGAAAGTTGCAGACCACAAGCCAGTGGATGAAACAAGAGCCTGCTGTTGGCATGATGAACACAGTTTTACTGGGTATAATACCAAATTTGAACATACAGTATGCTGAAAGAGGAATGATTAGGAAACTCCAAAGGTGAATATTCAAAAGGAAGAGTGAGGACTTTTAGGGAGACATAAAAAACAGAAGTGTGTGGGTGCTGAAAACCAACTACAGTGAAGAGATACTAACAAAATGGTCACTGTTTAAGGTCTACACCCAAATTCTAGGACAGCTTCAACATACTGTACCAATACAGGAAGTAGTCAGTGCTAGATCATTTTGTAAGCAACCATCATTACTAATTCCCCATGCAAGGACATCAATGCCATTATGAAATCCTGGTTCTCTCCTGTAGCTTGCAAGGGACAGGTGGTGATACATATGCTTATTTTTAATTTTTTCAGCACAAGACTTATGAGGAAAGGCTTTCCTTACACTACTCCACCTACTCCCATGACTTTAAGTGTAAACGACATCATGTTGGGATATGCAGCTGTGAACCATGGCTCTCACAATACAGAGTTCACCACAATATCAGAAATTTAATCAAAACCATCTCTGCACAATTGCAAAAGCAGAGACCAACAATGGCAAAAACAATATCAAAACAGAATAGGTGAAAGCACATCCAAATGTGTGACATGACTTTCTGAAAAAGAAGAGCCAGATCCCAGAGCCAAGAACAAGAGCACACAGCACAGAGCAAAGACAAATAGCCCACAGCACAGAGCACAGAGCCCATAACAAAGAGAAAAGTCCCAGACCGAGAGCTCAGAGACAGAGACCAGAGCCAAGAGCCAGAGCTCAAATCACAGAGCACAGACCCACAGCTCAGAGCACAGAGCCAGAAAATGAAGACCAGATCACTGAGCACAGTCAGAGAACTCAGCATAGAGCACAGAGCCTGAGCCCAGAGCCAGAACACAGAACACAGAGCATAGAGAACAAACCCAGAGCCCAGAGCATAGAGCACAGAGCCTTAGAACACAGCCAGAGCCTAGAGCACAGAGCACAGAGACCAGAGACAAGAGCACAGAGCACAGACCCAGAGTTCAGAAACAAAACACAGAGTTCAGAGCATAGAGTACAAAGAAGAGAGCACAAAAACCAGAGACCAGAGTACAGACAACAGAGCACAGAGCACAGAGCACAGCACAACACAGAGACCAGAGCACAGATCACACAGGCAGAGAAGAGAGCCAGAGTTCAGAGCACAGACCCAGAGTTCAGAGAAAAAACACAAAGCCCAGAGCAAAGAGTACAAAGCAGAGAGCACAGAAACCAGAGACCAGAGCACAGACAACAGAGCACAGAGCACAGAGCTCAAAGCAGAGAGAACAGAGTACAGAGCCCAGGACCAGAGTAGACAGAAAGAAAACAGGGACCAGAGCCCAGAGCTCAGAGTACAGATCCAGAGCACAGAGACCAGAGTACAGAGCACAGAGCACAGAGGCCGGAGCAAAGAGCCCAGACCACAGATCCCAGAACACAGACTCAGAGCCCAGAGCCCAGACCCAGATTAGAGATAAAGAGCACAGAGATCAGAGCCTAGAACTCAGAGCACAGATATAGAGCACAGAACAAAGAGCAAGAGTACAGAGTCAAACACAGATCCCATAGCACAGAGCCCATAGCCCAGAGGAGAGAGTGCAGAGCACTGAATACAGAGCACAGCAAATAGTGTAGGAACCCAGAGACAGAGGCTAGAGTGCCAATTGGAAAGCACAGAGAACAGAGAACAGATCCAGAACCCAGAGAACAGAGACAGAGTTCAGAGACCAGACCCAGAGTATTTAAGAGAGCCTGGGCTCTGTGCTCTGTGCTTTGTGTTGTGTGCTCTTGGCTATTGGTTCTGTACTCTGTGTTCTGTGCTCTGTGCTCTGGGTCTGTGCTCTGTGCTCTGTGCTCTGGCTTATGGCCACTGTGCTCTGTGCTCTGTGCTCTGGCTCTGTGCTCTCTGCTCTGAACTCTGTGTTCTAGGCTCTGGCTCTGGACTCTGGGCTCTGTGTTCTGGCCTCTGGGCACTGTGCTCTGGGCTCTGGGCTCTGTCTCTGTACTGTGGCTCTGTACCCTGGGTGGGAGCTCTCAGCTCTGTGCTCTAGGCTGTGGTCTCTGTGCTCTGCACTCTGTGCTCTATGCTTTGTGCTCTGTGCTCTGTGCTCTGGGGTCTGTGTTGTGGTCTCTAATTTCTGTGCTCTGAGTTCCGGGCTCTGGTCTCTGTGTTCTGTCTCTCTACAATTGGTCTGGGCACTGGGCTCTGTGTTCTGTGCTCTGGTCTCTGTGCTATATGCTCTGTGCTCTGTATTCTAGGCTCTGGGATCTATGTTCTGTCTCTGTACTCTGGGTCTGTGCTCTGGACTTTGGGTCTATGCTCTTTGCTCTATGCTCTGTGCTCTGCACTCATAGATGTGTTAACTGGGCTCTGTGTTCTGTGCTGTGTGCTCTGGATTCTGTGCTCTGTTCTCTGTGCTCTGCACTCTGTGCTCTGGGCTCTCCACTCTGTGTTCTGGGCTTTGTTCTCTGGGATGTGGGCACTATGCCCTGTGCCCTTGTTCTGGTCAACGTGCTCTGTGCTTTGTGTTCTGGGCTCTGTGCTCTGTGCTCTGTGCTCTATGTTCTGTGTTCTGTGCTATAGGCTCTCTCTCTGTACTCTGGACTCTCTGCTATGGGCTACTGGCACTGGGCTCTCTGCTCTTTGCTCCGGTCTCTGTGTTCTGTGCTCTGGTCTTCTGCTCTGCACTCTGTGGTCTGTTCTTTGTGCTCTGGCTACTGTGCTCTTTCTCTGCTTTGGCTCTGGGCTCCAGCTCTGTTTTCTGTGCCCTGTGCTCTGTGCTCTGGGCTCTGGACTCTGAAATGAAATCCTGTTGAGAATGTTTGAGTCACATATGGAACCATCACCAGTCAGCCTCACCCACAGTGGGAATCAGTGAATGTGGATGCCACTTTCAGTGCCTCTG